>NC_092750.1:71434374-71664374 GCF_047496795.1 Chiloscyllium punctatum
AAAAGGCAAATTAGATTTGGAAAAGAAGAGGACATTAAAATGTTAACCTAACTAGCACAAGTCAGGAGTGTGATGGAATGCTCCCCACTTGGCTGGTTTGCTGCAGCTCCAACACATTCAAGAGGTTTGACAACATCCAAGAAAAAAGCTACCCACTTGACTGGCACCCCATCTATCACTTTCATTGTTTCCAATTCAACAAGATCTATAAGATGCACTGCAGAACAAAACCTATGCTCCTTCCAAATCCAAGACCTCTACAGCTGCCAATTCAGAACCTTCCAGTCCTAAATATAAGACCTCTTCTATTGATTTTGAGCATGTCTGTTCTTTCTCATCTTCCACTCTCTCTTCTTCAGGGAATTATAGACTCTTGGAAAAACATTTGAGGTAACAGTGGCTGAAGGATCTGAACTGAAGGGAGTTTATATTTGCCAGGAATTGGTGTTGGAGAGATTGTTAGGTCTGAAGGTTGATAAGTCCCCGGGGCCTGATGGTCTACATCCCAGGGTACTGAAGGAGGTGGCTCGAGAAATTGTGAATGCGTTGATTATTTTCCAGAGTTCGATAGATTCAGGATCAGTTCCCGCAGATTGGAGGGTGGCTAATGTTGTACCACTTTTTAAGAAAGGTGGGAGAGAGAAAACAGGAAATTATAGACCAGTTAGTCTGACCTCAGTGGTGAGAAAGATGCTGGAGTCTATTATAAAGGATGAAATTACGACACATCTGGATAGTAGTAACAGGATAGGTCAGAGTTAGCATGGATTTATGAAGGGGAAATCATCCTTGACTAATCTTCTGGAATTTTTTTGAGGATATAACTCTGAAGATGGACGAGGGAGATCCAGTAGATGCAGTGTACCTGGACTTTCAGAAAGCTTTTGATAAAGTCCCACATAGGAGGTTAGTCAGCAAAATTAGGGCGCATGGTATTGAGGGCAAAATCCTAACTTGGATTGAAAATTTGTTGGCTGACAGGAAACAAAAAGTAGTGATAAACGGCTCCATTTCGGAATGGCAGGCAGTGACCAGTGGGGTACCGCAGGGATCAGTGCTGACCGCAGCTTTTTACAATATATATTAATGATATAGAAGATGGTATTAGTAATAACATTAGCAAATTTGCTGATGATACTAAGCTGGGTGGCAGGGTGAAATGTGAGGAGGATGTTAGGAGATTTCAGGGTGACCTGGACAGGTTAGGTGAGTGGTCAGATGCATGGCAGATGCAGTTTAATGTGGATAAATGTATGATTATCCACTTTGGTGGTAAGAACAGGAAGGCAGATTACTACCTAAATTGAATCAATTTAGGTAAAGGGGCAGTACAGAGAGATCTGGGTGTTCTTGTACACCACTCAATGAAGGTAAGCATGCAGGTACAACAGGTAGTGAAGAAAGCTAATAGCATGCTGGCCTTCATAACAAGAGGGATTGAGTATAGAAGCAAAGAGGTTCTTCTGCAGCTGTACAGGGCCCTGGTGAGACCGCACCTGGAGTAGTGTGCGCAGTTCTGGTGTCCAAATTTGAGGAAAGACATTCTGGCTATTGAGGGACTGCAGCGTAGGTTCACGAGGTCAATTCCTGGAATGGCGGGGCTACCTTACGCTGAAAGACTGGAGCAACTGGGCTTGTATACCCTTGAGTTTAGAAGACTGAGAGGGGATCTGATTGAGACATATAAGATTATTAAAGGATTGGACACTCTGGAGGCAGGAAACATGTTTCCGCTGATGGGTGAGTGTCGAACCAGAAGACACAGCTTAAAAATATGGGGTAGACCATTTAGGACAGAGATGAGGAGAAACTTCTTCACCCAGAGAGTGGTGGCTGTGTGGAATGCTCTGCCCCCAGAGGGCAGTGGAGGCCCAGTCTCTGGATTCATTTAAGAAAGAATTGGATAGAGCTCTCAAGGATAGTGGAATCAAGGGTTATGGAGATAAGGCAGGAACAGGATACTGATTGAGGATGATCAGCCATGATCATATTGAATGGTGGTGCAGGCTTGAAGGGCAGAATGGCCTACTCCTGCACCTATTGTCTATTGCCAGGCTGAAAAGATGACTGAGCCTTTGACTCCCAAAGCTCTCCAGCATTTAAGATTTGCTCTCTGTCAGTTGTAATTAGTAGTGATCAATGGCTCTGATTAAGCAACTGCTTCACTGTCATTGTATCTTGTGACCAAGACGATTGAAGAGGGAGAACTTTATGGTATTTGGCTTTTTTTTTTAACATAGCAATTGCTATGTTTCTTTCTTGGGAAAGCCCTACAGAAGTTTGAGTGTTTCTATCAAATTTCTTCTAACCTCCTGTGCTCTGGTGAACAGATTTAATTTGTTTTGCTTCCATTTTGACAGAATGCCTCTCATCCCCGGTGCCTTGATATCCTTCCTAACGTGTCCATTATGGGACAAATTCTTCTCGTAACCAAATAAAAGGTTCAGCAGTCCCTCGGCTTTTGTATTCTACAAAACGGAAACGTGTCTCAAACTGTTTTGGCCTAGTATCAGCAATACACTGGTATTGCCCAATCCACCTGGAGGGCCCTCATTTCATCCACTGCTTTGTGAACAGCCATATAAATTTCTTTCCATTTATAAAGGTTTGAGCCTCTGAGTCCTTCAATCTCTTTGTTCCTCTAATGCTTTTAGTTTTACCAGCGTGCGCATTTGCTTTTCTTCTCCTTCTTCATAAAGCATTACATCACATTCCTCCACATTCAATGTCATCTGACATCTATCTGACTAATTTATCCACCTAATCCCTCACTTAGTGTTTCTTCCACAGTTAACACTGACCTTGGGGGATGCCCATAGGTGCTTCCTTCCAACCCAAACAAAACTCAGATTTCTGTTTGAGTGAGTATCCCATCCACATTCCCTCTTAAGACTGTGTCTCAATTTAATCAATAAGAACCTTGATGCTGTACACTTTGAAATTGCACGAAAACCATGAACAGTTTATTTCCTTATAAACACATTCATCCAATTTGGTTGAGAATTTCATCAGACACAATTTGACAATTACAAATCATCCATACTTCTATTTAAGCAATCCATCTTTCAAAGTGATTATCAATTTTATCATGTATTACAGAATCCTACCTGCTACTAAATTTAGGCTGACTGGTCGATAAATGGCAGGTTACCACTTCAGTCTGACTTGAACAGACTTTTTATATTGGCAATGCTCTAGCATAACATATTTGCATGCACACAGGAGAGATTACTAAACAAGTGCTCATGTATAAAATGGATATATTTGTTCTATAGCAACAGCAAAATACAAGACTCAGATACTGGGCTGGAAATTTGACAGACTTGAGCACACGGCTCAAGATCAGTCCGATAATGTCGTATTTCTATTACCATCCCAATCTCATGTTTACTGAGGTTTGGCAATGCACTAGGCTCTTGCAATCTGTGCTCTTAGATGTTGCCCAAGCATAGTCTTATCGAAAAAAAAACCTTAGTTATTTTCCACAGCATCACATATACAGCACAGGTGGTCATTGCCAATTCTCTGCATAAACAACTTTACTGATTCCCATTCCTTCACCTTTTCTGGGAGGTCCTGCAATTTCATCTCTCTTTAGAAGCTGATCCAAATCTCTTTAGTAAAGATGCAATTCATCCTCTCAGGCAGCACATACTAAGATATGCTTTCTTGGGAAAACGGTCATTAGTTCATTGCTCAAAGTGGCTCTCTGAACTGGAACTCAAGATGGCGCTTGTAGTTTTCACTAAATTATAGGAAAATCATTCATAATGCTATGCTTTCACTGGCTAATCAGGCAGTAAACAATACAACTCCAGACCCACTCTCAATAGTATCCTTACATACAGATGAGAAAGGACGCCATTTTGACTGGTGCAACATTTCCACGCGAGGACTAGCAAAACAGAGACACACACGAGAATTCCTAGAAGCATGGCACTTCAACCGGAACTCCAGCAACAAACACATTGACTTGGACCCCAACTACCACCCTCTGAGAAAAAGAGCAGGAAATGACATCACCAACTCAAGGAAACCTAAATACATAAATAGAAAGTGGGACACAACACCATCGTTTCACCGGAGGCTCACTGATGATGTTACCTAGTAGGGTGGCAAAACGTCTGAAAACGAACCTTCCAGCTCAGCGAGCAAACCTACATCCAAGACTCTATTATCTTAAATAAATTAATGACTTCTGAAACAGCAAAGACTAGAGTTTTACAGAACTTTGTTAAGTGTGTATACCCTTTATCTTACAGAGATGTTTAAGCCTCTTACCCTTTGTTACTGCTTCTAATTAGGCCAATTTAAATTAAATATTGAATGAATGAACTTTGATATGAAGTTCCATCAATTTTAAAAATTAAAACCATGGCTTACCACAATCCTCATTCAACCTTCACAGCATCTGGCAAACCTGTCTGGTGTTGATAAGGATCTGGTATTTATGCTGCAAGTAGTAACAAGGCTTGGCCCCTTAGGACAGATGTTCCATGGCTTCCATTAAAATCCATGTTATATTTCTAATTTTCAGATGTCAAAACACGTTTGCGTCTCCTGACCTGATGACACTTTCTGTAAGATGGATGAGAGTTCAGCAAAGTGAAAATAACTCTGAGAGCGAATGGTTATCTCATTACTATAAGCGCTCAGCTCATGGGATTTCAATGGAAGGCTTATAACTGACACAAAATGAATAAAATCTCACTTCAATGCTCATGTGATTTTGTTACATGGTACAAAACCAACATTTAGCCAACCAATGTTCTTTGATTTCAGCTGGCAGTAGAACAAGGTATGGTTCATTCATCAGTACAGAAGCACATTCCCCAACTGCTTTACTCTGAAGTTGTACTAATGATTTTCTCCCCACCCAATGTTTCCAAATACCTGAATTTTGAAGGAGTACTATTGCAGAGATGTCAGCCATTCGCCAAAGCCTCACACAGTGCCTTGTACATTTGGACAGCAAGTGTCTACTGACTATTCTACTGTAAGAGATACTGCAGTATTTCAGAGTCCTCATCCAATATCTGCGCACACAATATATTCCAGCAAAGCCACAGCCCCTTCCTCTTACTACAATGAGGACATTGAACATAACAGCGCAGTACAGGCCCTCGACACTGCACCGACCTGTGAAACCAATCTAAAGCCCATCTAAACTATACTATTCCAATATCATCCAGATGTTTATCCAATGACCATTTAAATGCCCTTAATGATGACGAGTCCACTACAGTTGCAGGCAGGGCTTTCCACACCCCTCCTACTCTCTGACTGAAGAACCTACCTCTGACACCTGTCCTATATTTATCATCCCTCAACTTAAAGCTATATCTCCTTGTGATAGCCAACACCAGAGGAAAAAGGCTCTCACTGTCCACCCTATCTAATCCTCTGATCATCTTGTATATCTCCATTAGGTCACCTCTTAACCTTCTTCTCTCGAACAAAAACAGCCTCAAGTACCTCAATCTTTCCACTTAAGACCTTCCCCCCCATACCGCAACATCCTAGTAAATCTCTGCACCCTTTCCAATGCTTCAACATCCTTCCTATAATGCGGTGACCAGTATTGTATGCAATACTCCAAGTGCGGTCACACCAGAGTTTTGTACAGCTGCAGCATGACCTCGTGGCTCCAAAACTCAATCCCTCTACTAAAAGAAGCTAACATATATATGCCTTCTTCACAATCCTATCAACCCGGGTGGCAATTTCCAGTGAACTATGCACATGGACACCGAGATCACTCTGCTCATCTACACCTCAACCTCACCCTGAAATGCAGCACCCAGCCCCACCCTGAAACACAGCATCTAGCATCGAGCACCCAGCCCCGCCCTGAAATGCAGCACCCAGCCCCGCCCTGAAATGCAGCATCTAGTATTTAGCCTCATCCCGAAACACAGAACTAGCATCACCCTGAAACACAGTGCCCACCCTATATTGTTGAAACCATGGGTTCAAGGCCAACCTGAACACCATTTTTTTTTTATGTTCAGCTGTTCACCTGAAGAATGAGTCATATGAATATTCTGAGCTACTTCAAATGTAGTTCTGTCTTTCTTCAAATAAAGAGACCAATACTGTACACACAGTACTCCAGATGTGGTTTCATCAACATCCTGTGCAGCTGAGTAAAACATCCCTCATTTATATTCCATTCTCTTTAAAACAAATACTAATATCTACCTTCCTAATTATTTGCTGTACGTGGATACTAATGTTTTGCTATTCATGTTCCAGGTCACCCAGATGCCGATGTACTGCAGAATTTTGCAATCTCTCTCCCTCTTTAAATAATCTGCTACTTTTCTATTCTTCCTAGAAAAATGGAGAATTTCACATTTTCTTTCATTCTACTCCATCTGACAAAGTTTTGCCCAATCACTTAACCAATCAATACCCTTTACAGACAGACATACAGTCAGGGCTGATTTTTTAATCTTTTTGGTTAAGTTTGAGTTGTCAAGTTTCTACAGGGTTTGTTGTTGTGATGCCAAGTGAGTTATTTCAGTGTATCTCACCAAATCTGCCTCACTAATTACTCACTCAAGCCCCTATTGTGTGTCTCACATCCGATTTTCGCCTCATCTTAGCATGTGCTGCTGTTGGAATAAGTTGCCACTCAGCAGATAATGTTTTGCCTGGTGTCCAATTTGGAGATCAATAGTGGCACTTGGCAAGCTGAATTTGCCAAATACCTGTTTTGGCTTCCATGTCAAGTTTTCCTGAAATCTAGCTCGTTTACTGAGCTTGGTAGAATGGGGGACTGAATATTAGCAAGGCAAGTTGTGGCATTAAGACATTAAAGCATTAATCCCTATCATCTGGCATGTTGCTGCTATATGATAGGATCTCACCACATCACTTGTGAAAATTTTAAAAAGAGGAAGCGAGGTGATCACAATATCCAATATGGGCCTCACCGCACTGGTCACTCGACCCTGCCACTCATCTTATCATAGACCACATCGTGCAAATCCCTAAAAGATTCTACCTCTTACTACATCTTGATAATTTATTTTCCTACCTCATCGTAGTGCCACTGGCATTTGGGCCTGACCCTCAAGTCATTGATAGAGGTGGCAAATAGTTCAGGGCCCAGCACTGGTCCCTGTAGCACTACCATTTACTTTTGTTTTTCTTTCTTTTCCTTCTGTCTGTTTTCTCATCTTTCTCTTTTAATACAAGGTTTTTCATTTCTCTCTCTCTCTCTCTTTGTTTTCCCTCCAATTCAAATCTTTTCATTTCTAATTGTGTCTTAGCTGATTTTCAGCAGTGTCATCTCAGTTATAGGCTCCCTTCAAGTTCTAAAAGTTGGACCATCATTTTCCCCTTCACACCCTTGCAAAATCCCGCTTTCATTTCCACTTCCAATTTCTCTGCTTACTCTCTCAGTTTAGCATTGATCTATGATTTCAAGTTATTCACTATTATATCTTCTACTCCCAAAACACATTCAGAACCATTTTTAAAATCTGTACAATAAACTTCACCACAACTTTCCTATGTCATGTTCAGAACCTCTACACCCCCACTTAAAATGGACCAGATCCTTCTTCAATTCAATGAACTCAAATCCAGGCAAAAGTTCCACTAAGCTGAAGTTATGACTGGACAAGTCTGATCTAAGAATGAAATCGCGCTTGATAAATCATATTTTGCTTTGTTTAATTTAACTTGGTAGCATTTCCCTGAATCATAAGCATGCCAGGCCACTGATTTGGTTTTTTAACAATAAGACAGACATTGTACAAAAAGAATACAAGAAAAATAAAACAAAACAAGCTATCCAAATACAGAACACAGTTTGAAATAACCCAAAACAGTACCATCCACATTAAAGCAAGTCAAATTCAGATTTTTATTAAATCTTTAAGTTTGACTTAACTGCTTTTCCTCCCCTCCCCCCGCCAAGTCTGTCATTTGAACTGTGATGTCTTCTTACATGAATACCCATAAAACTAAAAGCTTAGACTCTCATTTTTTTTTAAATTCTCAGCAAATTTCAAATCAAATGTTACTGGTCTGGAAATTGCACAAGCTAAAGTTTGATACGAAGATAAGTGACTTTTCCCGATATCCCTTTCTAAGATGGTGAGTATATGGAATGAGCTGCCAGAGGAAGAAGTGGTAGAGGTGGGTACAATTACAACATTTAAAAGACATTTGGACAGGTACATGGACAAGAAAGGTTTAGAGGGATATGGATCAAATGCAGGCAAATGGAACAAGTTCAGTTGAGAAAACCTGGTTGACATGGACAAGCCCAAAAGCTTTTCACTCTAGGTTTTCCCAACTTAAATGAATCCTTGATTATATCAACAGCTTTGAAGCAGGGTCACTAGACTTGAAATAATAACTCTGCTTTCTCTCCACAAATGAGGAGAGATCTGCAGAGTTTCTCCAGCAATTTCTGTTGTTGCCTTGGTTATACTGTGCCAAACGCAATCTAATGCCTCCACCATTTACACTCCCTGTCATTAGCCCCCACAATATCAACAACCTTCCATTAACATTCAAGTTGCTTTGCAGTTCCCTCTCTCTGACAACACACCATTCTGGAATAGACTCTGATTATTTTCTCCCCAGTAGTGGACCAAAATCAGAAAATGTCAATAATCCGATTGGTGTAGATGTGAAATAAGAAATGTCATAGTCACAGATATTAAATGAGATATGACCTGAACTGAAAAGGTGCAACAAAAAATAGTACTCTTGATATATATTCACTAATCTATAAAAATTATCCAATGTGGAAAATATGTTCCTAGAGATGAGAAACCAAATTATAGAAAGTTAAATGGTGGCCGAGTCATAGATGAATTATTATGCAGTATCATATCCCAGTAGTGAGGTGTGTTAAGTTACACAGAGGTGCTAAGATCTGTGATCCATTTCTTTCATTTTGAAATTAAACATTGGAGACAATGTACAGCGTGTCAGCTGCAATTGCAGTAAGTGGATTCACGTGCAGTGGAGAAACATAAATGAGGTTAAAAGTAAATGAAATTCTGTAAATTGGCAATGAATGCTTTAATGCATTGGGATGTTTTACAGTGTGTGTAAATTGCGCTGGAGCTTGGCAGCATTTAAACAGGAACTATGTAATGTACAGGAGGTATACAAGCTACAATCAGAAGATAACCATTGTGGTAATTGATCAGACATAGTGAAAACCAGCCCTCCATCAGCAGTTCAGTTGAAGAGATTATCAACTCTTCATTTCCTTGCCATGCTCACTGTTTAATTTACACTTCTACCAGACCAGTTATGTATATTTGAGAAACATAAGTGCAGATGTGTTTGGGTTCTATCTTGTACTGACTACTCCATTTTATGTTTGAGTGAATAGCTGCAGAAAACTCTTGCTTGCAGTACCTGTGCCATGTTCAGATTGGCCCAGAACCAATTTATGACCTATTCAACTCACAGTCATGATGTTATTTTGATTCACAAACACATAGAGAGATGCTTTCACCTTTCCTCGAATTGAAAGGAAACAGATAGCTGATGAGATGTCATAAACTCCACCATACAGATATAAATAGGTGTCTGGCATTTACCTTTCACCCACTCAAAATGTGGAGACAACAAATTACTGATTAATGGTGGTTAATATGAACCATGTAAGGTGCAAGATGCAAGAGTCTGTAGTCAAACTACAATTACCAAACCACATAACGTGTAATGTGAATTTAGGGTATGGAGGGTTGACTAGTTTGCCCATGAGCTCAATGACAGTAGCAGGACTTCACAACATAATGGGTTTTGCCTGTATGCTTGGAAGCACTTTGTGTCCACAGAGCTAAAGATAAAATAGAAGAGGGTGAGAAGGAGCAAGAGCAAGGTCAAAGAGAAGGCTGCAGACAAAACTGCCAAATGGAGGCATGGCTGGAGGTTAGGGAGTTCAAGAGAAATGAGCAAAGTGATGGAAACAGCAGCTGCCACAAAAATGGGCAATAACCAGCTATGTGGATTTACTTAGCATAATTAATATTGAAAAATGTAGGACACCAGGCAAAGGAGGTGACGTTAAGAGAGATGAGTTGGTGAAAGAGCTTTTTGTACAGAGAACCTTATAGCAGGAGAGGGGAGTGAAAAGAGGGGTGAAGGTTTCAGGTGGGACTTGAGTTTTTTTGACTGTAAATAGAGACATCAATGGTGAGGCAATACAAAAAGGCCTAGAATCAGAGGAATGGAGAGTTTAGTCATGGAGGAGGTTACACGGATAAAGGAGTCGACCACTTTTGGAAGAACAGAGGATATGTTAGAGATTCAGGCTGAGGAAATCATAGCAGCAAAACTGAGGAGGGTTTTGAAGATGAGATTGGGAAGCTTAATTTTAAAAAGAATTAAGCCATGGGATGTGGCGTCGCTGGCTGAACCAGCATTTATTGCCTTTCCCTGGATGCCCTCAAGAAGGCAATGGTGAGCTGCCTTCTTGAACCATTGCAGTCCATGTCCTGTAGGCAGATCCACAATGCTGTTAAGGAGAAAGTTTCAGGATTTTGGCTCAGTGACTGTGAAGGTACAGTGATATATTCTGGATTAGTGGTGCTGGAAGAGCACAGCAGTTCAGGCAGCATCCAAGGAGCTTCGAAATCGACGTTTCGGGCAAAAGCCCCTGCAGTCATTGTTTTTACCCTACTTATATATTGCCAAGTTAGGATTGCTTGGAGGGTAACTTGCAGGTACTAGTGATCCCAGAAACCTTCTCCCCTTCTCCTTCTTGATGGAAGTGGTTGTGGGCTTCGAAGGTGCCGTCTAAGAATCTTTGGTGAATTGCTTGCAGATCTTGTACATCTTGTGGATGGCACACACTGCTACTACTGAGTGTCTACAAACTTCTTGACTGTTGTTAGAGCAAAACTCATCCAGGAGAGTGGAGTGTATTTCATCACATTCCTGACTTGTGCCTTGGAGTTGGTGGGGTTTGGAGAGTCATGAAGTGAGTTACTCACTGTAGTAACTCACTAGTTTCTGACATATTCCTGTAGACCCAGTATTTATATGGCTAGCCCAGTTTAGTTTCTGGTCAATGATACTCCTTAGGATGTTGATAGTGAAGGATTCAGCAATGATGATGCCATTGAATATTAAAGTGTGACGGTTGGATTCTTTCTTATTGAAGATTTATTCATCTGACGTATTTGAAAACAAGAGACTCAACATTCTTAATGATGTCAATAGTGGTTCAAAACAGAAAATTGATTAGAAGGTTGGAAAAGTCCACATAAAAGATGATAAAGGTGTGTACTTGGAGCAGAGACTGCAGATGTTAAGTGTCGAGCCCTTTGCAAACTTGGAGCAGACTCAACATTACTGATAGAAATTGAAAATTTCGATTGGAGTAGTATTCTTTATAAATATGGAACATGAGAGATGAACAGTGTTGGGTCTGAGATAAAAGCTTCCTTTCCCTTGGGATGTGAAGTACAATCAGGAACGGATTCCTTTGTAGGCAGTCAAACTGATCATTACATTTGAATAACGGAGTGGAAAGCATGGTGTAATTGCACTGTCACTGGATTGGTAATCCCTGAATCTAGAGATATTGGTTTGAATTCCAGCATAGCAGATGGTAAAATTTGAAATAAACAAAAATCTGGAAATAAGAAGTCTAGACTTGTCGATCATAAAAACCTGTGTGTATCGCTAGTGTCCTGTCATAGAAACATACAGCACAGAAACAGATCTTTAGTCCAACTCGTCCATGCCAACCAGATATCCTAAATAAATCTAGTCCCATTAGCCTGCACTTGGCCAATATCCCTCTAAACCCTTCCTATTCATATACCCATCTAGACACCTTTTAAGTGTTGTAATTATACCAGCTTCCACAATTTCCTGTAGCACCTTATTCCATACATGCATCATCTGTGCATAAAAAAAGTTGCTCCTTAGATCTCTTAAATTTTTCCCCTCTCATCGTAAATCTATACCCTCTAGTTTTGGACTTTCCCCACCCCAGGGAAAAGACCTTGTCTATTTACCCTTTCCATGCCCCTCATGATTTTATAAACCTCTATAAGGTCACCCATTAACCTATAACACTCCAGGGAAAACAGCCCCAGTCCTATTCAGCCTCTCCCTACAACTCAAATCCACCAACTCTGACAACATCTTTGTAAATGTATTTTGAACTATTTCAAGTTTCACAACATAGCAGGGAGAACAGAATTGCATGCAGTACTCCAAAAGTGGCCTAACCAATGTCCTGTACTGCCACATGACCTTCCGACTCCTATACTCAATGCACTGACCAATAAAGGCAAGCATACCAAATGCCTTCTTCACTATCCTATCTACCGGTGATGTCACTTTCAAGGAACTATGAACCTGCACTCCAAGGTCTCTTTGTTCAGCAACACTCCCTGGGACCTTACCATTAAGTGTATAAGTCCTATCCTGATTTGCCTTTCCAAAATGCAACACATCATTTATCTAAATTGAATTCCATTTGCCATTCCTCGGCCCATTGTCTGATTAAGATCCCATGCACTCTGAGGTAATCTTCTTCACTGTCTACTATACCTCCAAAGTTTAGTGTCATCTGCAAACTTACTAACCATACCTCCTATGCTCACATCCAAATCATTTATATAAATGACGAAAAGCAATGGACCCAGAACCGATCCTTGTGGCACACTGCTGGTCATACTTCCAGTCTGAAAAGCAACCCTCAATCACCAACTTCCTGTCTTCTATCTTTGAGGCAGTTCTATACCCAAATAGCTAGTTGTCCCTGTATTCCTTGTAATCTAACCTTGCTAATCAGTCTACCATGAGGAACCTTGTCAAATGCCTAATTGAAGTCCATACAGATCACATCCACCACTCTGCCCTCATCAATCCTCTTTACTACTACTTCAAAATAACTCGACCAAGTTAGTGAGGCATGATTTCCCACACACAAAGCCATGTTGACTATTCCTGATTGGTTCTTGCCTTTCCAAATACCCGTGTTTCAGCAATGCTGATATCCTCACTTGCTCTAGCCTATATGTGACTCCACACCTACAGCAACTTGGTTGTCTCGCGAATGCCCTCTCAATTTGCTCTGTTCAAGGGCAATTAAGGTTGCATCAGCAATAGTTTTTACATTGCTAAAACTTGTATTCCAATATCCCTCATCCCAAATTAGAATCACTGGGGCGACACGGTGGCTCAGTGGTTAGCACTGTTGCCTCACAACAGTAGGGTCCTGGGTTCGATTCCAACCTCAGGTGACTGTGTTGAGTTTGCACATTCTCCCAGTGTCTGCGTGGGTTTCCTCCGAGTGCTCCGGTTTCCTCCCACAGTCCAAAGATGTGTAGGTTAGGTGAATCGGCCATGCTTACATTGCCAATTAGGTGCATTAGTCAGAGGGAAAAGGGGTTGGGTGGGTTACTCTTCGGAGGGTCGGTGTGGACCTGTTGGGCTGAAGGGCCTGTTTCTACACTGTAGGGAATCTAATCTAATCTAAAATATATAATCATCGATGCTACAACTGTATCCAACAGTAGAAATGAAGAGTGACACATGGACACAACTGTCCTGGATCATATATAAGCCTACAGCACATGTAAAAACACCTTGACACACTCCATTGCTGTGTGCAAGTTATCTTCCTTCTACCCAGATTTACAGTGTACATGAATTCTAATAAATGGGTTTTTGGGTTGTAAGTTTGTCTGTTGAGCTGGAAGATTTGCCACCATGCTAGGTATCATCATCATTGAGCATCCGGTGAAGTGCTGGTGTACTGTTCCATTCTCTTTTTGTGTCTTGGTCTGTTGTGGTGGGTGATATCACTTACGGTTCTTTTTCTGAGAGGTTGGTAAATGGGGTCCAAATTGATGTGCTTGTTGATGGAGTTCTGGTTTGAATGCCAGGCCTCCTGGAATTCCCATGCGGATCTTTGTTTAGCCTGTTCCAGGATTGATGTATTGTCCCAGTCAAACAGGTGTCCCACATTGTCTGTGTGTAAGGAACGTAGTGATATCCACCATGGTCTTTTGGTGGCTAGTTGGTGCTTGTGTATCCTGGTGATTAGTTTCCAGCCAATCTAATGGATGTAATGCTTGTTGCAGTCCTTGCAGGATATCTTGTATATGATGTTTGTTCTGCTGGTTGTTGGTACAGGGTCCTTTAGATTCATGAAGAGCTGTGTCAGTGTGTTAGTAGATTTGTGGGTTACCATGATGCCAAGGGACCGGAGTAGTCTAGTCATCATCTCTGTGATGTCTTTAATGTGTGGTAGTGTGGCTAGAGTCTCTGGGCAGGTTGTAGATTGTTTAGGTTTGTCATGTAAGAATTGGTGGACTGCGCTTATCTGCTAGGTAAAAACAATGACTGCAGATGCTGGAAACCAAATACTGGATTAGTGGTGCTGGAAGAGCACAGCAGTTCAGGCAGCATCCAACGAGCAGCGAAATCGACGTTTCGGGCAAAAGCCCTTCATTTATTCCTGATGAAGGGCTTTTGCCCGAAACGTCGATTTTGCTGTGCTTATCTGCTGCCTGTTGTTCTTGAATACATCGTATATGTGTTTTTCTTCGGCATCTCGCAGTTCCTGGGTGATGCAGTGTGTTATGGCCCATTAAATAGTGTCCTGATGAAGCTCCATTTGTGGATGTTGAGATGATTGCCCCTGTAGTTGAGTGTCTGGTCTGTGTGTCACTTTTCTGTAGACACTGGTCTGCAGCTCTCCATTGGCTTTTCGTTCTACTGTGATGTTGGAAAGGGAGTACGTTGTTGTTCTCTTCCTCTTGGTGAACTTTATACCAGTAAGGATGTTGTTTATGTGTTTGTGGGTTTCTTCTAATTTGTTCTGTTTTGTGATGACAAAGGTGTTATCCACATAGTAGATCCAAAACTTCGGCTGGTTCGTGATGAAGGCTGCTCGCTCCAACCTCTGCATAACTGCTTCTGCCAAGAATCCTGATGTTGGTGATCCCATGGGTGTTCCATTGCTTTGTTTGTAGGTCTGGTCATTGAAGGTGAAGTGGGTTGTGAGGCACAGGTCTACTAGTTTGAATTTGCTGTCCTTGCAGATGGAGGAGGTGCTAGCAGGTGTTTGTGTCCTTGGTTTGCCTAGTACTGTGACCAGTGTTTCTTTGGCCAGGGTGATATTTATTGATGTGAATAGGGCCATCGAAGGAAATCATGACCGCGTCATCCTCCACCTTGGTGTCTTTGATGATGTCAGGAATTCCTGGGTGGAGTGGATGGAGTGGTGTGAGTCTTCTACTAGGTATTTTGGTTTGCGTTGAAGTTCCTTTGCTAGCCTGTGTGTCGGCCTGGGAGGTGAGACTATGGGTCTGAGGGGGACCCCTGGTTTGTGTACCTTTGGTAATCCGTAGCAACGGGGTATATTGGATCTATCAGGTTTCATATACAAAATACCCTGCAAGGACTGCAACAGATATTACATAGGATAGACTGGCAGGAAACTAGCCGCCAGGATACACAAACACCAATTAGCCACCAAAAGACACGACTATCACTAATATCCTTATACACAGACAATGACAAGAAGAAAGCAGGACAGAATATCAGTGCTTCAACGGAGGCTCATTGATGTTACCCAACATGGTGACGAAACGTCCGAGAACAAACCTTCCAGCTCAGTGAGCAAACTTACAACCTGAACCATAACCTGAGCTACAAAAATCACAATTGTGTTTGGTTTTTGACATTCGTGTGCAATATAAATGCATGTTCTTATGCTATTTCCGAGAATGATCTTCATATACACAAAGTCACTGAATCCAGTGTGCTAGAACTAGATACGTCAGCATTGTAAAATCTGTCATTGTAAAAGTTAATTTTCACCATCACAGAATCCATTATAATCAGAAGGCCGCTGAGAGCTGAATAAGGGTACAGCTTAGCTTTATTGGGAGGGTGAGGTCTTAAAATTTTGCGGTACAACTCTGAATAACATCTGTGGAGGCATGTTGTGACAGAAATTTTAAAGAGCAAGATTAGTTCTCTTCTATCCAACCTGAGAGCACTGGAAGTTCCAAGTATGAAGAGGAGAAATGTTTCATTTCCAGCACTGGCACCTCTCATCTGAATGAACATGCACGAACCCACATATAGAGAGAAAGAGACAAATCATTCATCCTGAGAAACCAGTCACTAAATTAAAGTACAATAGAGTGGCAGTGCACAACCTGACAGTGCCTTTAGTGTGCAGCAGCAAGCAACCCACCCCATTGTCCATCTTGCTTTGTAATGTGTTTCCACATCAGCCACAGGCAATATATGCTACAAAGCAATTGAGAAAGGAAGAGGAGAAATTACAATAAAAGGCAAGGGGTGCTGCTGCAGGCAGCAATTAAATCCATGAGTTACACAGTTCAAATATATCCTTCACAGTGACTCTCATGATAAAAATGATTCATGAAGTAAATCATCCTGAAGAAATGTTATTTGGAAGAAGTGAGAACTGCAAGGAAAACATTTGAGTTTAAAATAAAAATTAAATATTGTTTGCCTTTCTCTGCACAACTTTTCCTCTTCAACATTCATTTTAAACCTTTTCAGCAATTCTGGTCTCTAAAGTAAATACCTGCAGAACGCCTTAAACTAATATAACAGTGGAACTCAGAAGAATATAGGTGTCAAAGCAGTGAGTGTAGCCTGGGAATTGTTCAAACCTCAAGACTGCATCTAAAAGATGTGAAGTTTGTGCGTGACTAAGCCGCATGCTTGAAGCTAGAGCAAAAAGCTGAGAATACTTTCAACTTTGGGCCTCCCTTGAACGCCAATGAGCTGCAAACGTTAAGTGAGGTTCTACTTGCTTCCTGCCAGTTGTGAGGAGGCCAGGGCATGTTGGGGGGCTTGGCAGGTGAGGATTTTGGAACATAACGGGGATTTTAATTTTGCAGAGGAGTGTGGGTGGAGTTCAAACACGGAGGTAGGTATGAGAGATGTCCCCAGACAAGTTTGAGCAGAAATTGGCAGTGGCTTGCAGTAATTTTACAGTGCACCTGCTGACTCTAGTATCTTGAAATTCCCCAAAATGTAATTGTAGAGATGTAAGTGAACAGCCTATATCCATGAATTATGTTACATGGGTTGGGCTGAACATAGATACAAATAGGGACAATCTGCAAAGAGCACAGCCCACTATGTTGTATCAGAAGAATTGCACTTGGTATCCTACAATTGGTGTTTGATTTTGTTCTGTGATTGGAAACCTCGGAGCTAAGTGATAGTCTCCCCATGTGGCTGAGTTATAGGTGATTAGTGTGTACAGGGTACTCCTCAGTAACATGCAGCATTATTTCTATGGCACCACAAGTATAAGGAGTTTATAGTGAGGCCCCAGTGGTTGGTGGCATAGGAACCCTCGCTTGCCCTGCACAGTGTTTATTAGGACCACCCCCGTGGTGGTAGCTCAAAGCCTGCTATTCAACGGATAGGATTTGTCACACGAAACTTGCTCGTGACTTCCTGTGGCGTAGTGAAAAGAGAACATGTTCATTAGAATGTACTAAGAGGAGAGAGATAACTGGGAGGCAACAGAATTCTTCTTTCAATAGCAATAAAAAGAATCAGACCACTGGACATCCTAAAGATGTTATCTCAAAAGGAAAGGCATTTCTTTATGCTACAAATCAAAAAGGTACACCAACAAAGACATTTAAATAAGTCAGTCATTGATACTAGATGATGATACAATTTATCTTGCAATGGGATTAATGGAAGACAAAATGTTAATTGAGGTATACACAGAGGTTACAAACTAACCCAGAGAGTTGGATTAAAGAGGGACTTAGTCAATGGAGAAGTTGCAATTGGAGCAGTGAAACAAATCCCTGTAGAAGGGATATATTTTATCTTTGGAAATGACTGAGTTGGTTCAAAGATACTGGTCTCACCCAAGGTAGTGGAAGGTAAAAGAAAGTGGAATGCAGCAGGAACATTTTGTATTGCTTTCTGACGGTGTTGCAACTAGAACTCTGACCCACAGAAGTGGATAGGAAGAAGAGGAGTCCATGAAAAGGAGAGATAACTTGAAAATTCAGTTACTGGATACAATTTTTAAAAAAAATTAGAAGCAATGAAGCTAAAAAGAATGAAGATCCATCTTCTTTCATGGAAATATAACACATGGATCCTAAATTGACAGAGTTATACCAAACAGCCTACTCAAAAAATCAGTGTGCATTGGAAAGATGTCCTGACCCCCTTTTCCCAAGGATGTATACTAGGTACATAGATTTTAAACAATATTTATCAATTATTTAGTGGAAAGGAAAGAGGTCTGTATATCCAAGTTTCCTGATTATACTAAATTAGGTGACAGAGCAAGTAGTTTAGATAGATGCAGAAAGTGGTAAAGAGACACTGATAAGTATTGTGAATGGTCAAAATCGTGGCAGCTGAAGTTCAGTGTGTAAAAAATGTGAGATCATCCACTCTGGGTCTACCAATGATAGATTAAAGCAAAAAGTTCATGTAGCCTTTATATTAAGAAACCTGGAATACTTGGGTAACAACATCCAGTTTCTATTATAAAAATGTCTAGGGTTTATACACTCAAATGGACTACTGCATTTAGTTCTGGACACCACACCTCGGGAAAAATATATTGGGTTTGGAGAGGGTGAAGTGATGATTCATCAGCATGTTACAAGCAGGGGCTAAAAACTCTAAATTAAGAGGACATGCTGCTAAGACTAGGTTTATATTACTTTTGGCATAAAAGATCAAGGGATTATTTAAGGTTTTAAGATGCTTGAAGGCTTTGAGGTCATAGAGTACAAAAATAGACCCTTTGGTTCAACTTATCTACACCAGACATCCCAACATGACCTAGTCCCATTTGCCAGCATTTGGTCTACATCTCTCTAAACCCTTTCTATTCATATACCCATCCAAATGCCTTTTAAATATTGCAATTGTACCTCTAGGATAGTTGGAGAAACAAGTTCCTCTAGTGGACAGAAGCTTAAATTAGATCTAGATTTAAATAAGACCTAATTAGATTATTCAAAGAGAATGCTGGGAAGAATTTCTTCAAAAGAAATTTTGGAAAGCTGGATTGCTCCCCAAAAAACTTGTTGAGCCAGGAATCAATAGAAAATTTAAAATTAAAGCTATTATAGTTTTGTTAAGCAGGGGCATTTCAGATTATGTAACTGAGGCAGCTAGATAGCATTAAGGTAGAAATAAACCAAAATGTAACTAAATGGATGAAAGTACCAATTCCATACTCCTGTTCCTGTGTTCACCTTTCACAAGTTCACAAATTCCTAGGAGTGACAATAACTGACAACCTGAACTTCCCACGTAGATGCAATTGTCAAGGAGGCATAACAATGCTTCTTCTTTCTCAGGCAGCTTAGGAAATTTGGCATGTCCATAAGGACCCTCACAAATATTTGCAGATGTACCATAGGCAGCATACTATCTGGGTGCAATAACGGCCTGGTGTAGGAACTGCTCTGCCCAGGACTGTAAAAAACTACTGAAAGTTGTGTGCACAGCCCAGACTATCAAGGAAGCCAATCTTCCTTCCATGGACTCCATTTGCACTTCCCATGCCGGGAAAGGCTACCAACGTCATCAAAGACCCCTCCCCACCTTAGTAATGCTCGCCTACAATGTCTTCTGTCAGGCAGAAGATACAGAAACTCAGACACATGCACCATCAAGTTCCTTCCCTGCTGTTAGTAGACTGATAGATAAACTCTAACTTCAAATAATGTTGATCTTGATTTGTGCATCTCCTGTACAATGTGACCTTGTAGGCCTTGCTCTGTCTAAGCACCCTATGACCTGTATGTCCTTGTTTGCTATGATCTGCCTATACTGCTCGCAAACAAAGTTTTTCACTGTACTGAGGTATATGTGACTACTAGAAATCAAATCAAAAATCAACCCTGGGTTGAAAATAATTGTAAATTTCTTTCGAATTTGAGTTACAGCCTGAAACTTTGGCATGCTTTAAAATGCAAATTTCTCTTTCAGAAATGAGATCTAAATAATCTTAGTCCTTATTTTCTTCACTGTACTTTATGGCCTTTAAAACACCTACTTTAGTACAATATCTCACCATACGTTAAACTCCCTCTACTGGCAATAATCATCGGGTTATCATGAGCATTGCCACAGAAGAGTCTTACATTTTAAATCATATGCACGAAATGAAAATAAAAACATTAGGTCATCTGAACAGCTGCTCATGATGAATTTTGCTCTAAATTTTAGTGTGGAAGCTGCTTTATCCTGTTGCTATTTCACTTCTAAAAGTTAATAATTAGTATAAATACATATTCCAGTTAGGATCAGGTAGGAGGGAGATTAAATCGGAGATCAGATTGGGAAAAAACACACAAGTTATTCCAGTCCCTCTTAAGACTTTTGTCAAGACAATTACTATCTTCAAAATCTCTGGACATATGCAGCTCCTTAAACATTCTCAGAAAAATAAATATAACTAAATAAACAATGATGCCTTTTTTTTGAACAAACCTCTCAGCTGTTACTACCGCAAGCTCACATGGACTGTAGATAGCAATGCTAAATGTTAAAACAATTAATATTCCATAAATTCATCTAGAATCCTGAAATCCAAATCTTTTTTAAGCAAAATAAACATTTTTGTACTGCTTGTTCATATTAGTGTAAAGTGAGGTGTTTTGAGTTAGTGCCACAGTAGATATTCTGGCAGGGAACCGGGTTTGGCACCTGATGTTGATCATCAGTGTTTGAGCAGAGCTCCTGCTGCTGTGGAACTATGATCTTTAAATTTTGCAACTTGTAATTGGACAGAATTGACAGGATGTTGATGGAGAGGGCTACTATTTGCTTTCTGCAATCTGCTGCTGCAGAATATTTTATTTCACAAACACTTACTAAAAGCAAAGTAGTTTGCGCATAGATTAAAAAGAATCATGTAAAGTGATATGGAAGATGGGTCAGCTGAGGCATTTAGGATGGAAAATTTAGGCTTGTGGATAATTGGAATGCAGTTTGCAAGTCCCAAGAAAAGCCCCTCACTCGACCACGCCTCAAATGCCTATTAAACATTTGTGAATATTTTATCAAACTGACTCCATGAGTAGGAGAAAGTGAGGACTGCAGATGCTGGAGATCAGAGTCGAGTGTGGTGCTAGAAAAGCACAACTGGAAGGGCTTATGTCCTAAAGGTCGATTGTCCTGTTCTTCAGATACTGCCTGACCTGCGGTGCTTTTCCAGCACCACACTCTCGACTCTGACTCCATGAGTAGTCACAGTCAGTGCATAATGTAACGAATCTAAACTGGGAACCTTCCCTCTTAAACTTGAGCTCAGAACCTCCGGTTGCTCCAATCTCAATCATATTATTGGAGTTCAATTTCTTTGTTCCTCAAGATCTTGAATACTTAATAATTCTTCTCTTGAACTTTCTGAGACAGAAGTTATTCAAATTTTTCCTGCTACTTTGCTTTTATTTTCTATTTTAGCGATACTAGCTAGTTTCGAATCTGCTTTTTGCTATTTTTAATATCAGTCTCTTCAGTGTTATATATTCAAGAATAATCAAAGTTTTAGACTTATAACCACATTTCATGGAAATAGATATGTATAATTTGATAGCCATCAAGAGACATTGCTTTAAGGTGACCATGGCTGGGACTTGAATATTAACAAATATTTAACGTTTTGACAAGATAGGAACCAGAAAAAAGGTGGTAAGAGTCACTTTGATTAAGGATGTTATTACTCCAGTTGAGAGGGATGACCTTAGCTTGAAAGGGCAAGATGTAAACTCATTTTAGGTGGAGACAAGAAATAGAAAAGTTAAGAGATTATTTTTATGAATAGATACACTGTTGGACAGAGCGCACAGGAGGAAACAAATGGGACATGTAACAAAGGCGCCACAATAATCACGGGTGACCTAAATCTACATGTAGACTGGGCAAATCAGATTGGTCAAGGCAGCCTAGAAAATAAATTCAGAGAATGCATTCAGAACCATTTCTTAGAGCAGTACATTCTGGAGCCAACCAGTGAACAGGCTAGACTTCGTAACAAGCAAAAAGACAGAGTTAATCAATAATCTCACTGTAAGGAATCTGTAGATGACAGCGATCACAAGTTGATAGAATTTTACATTAATTTGAAGTGGAAAACTGTGCATATCGATCTTTTAGATGTGAAAAAAAGTAACTATAAGGATTTGATGACAGAGCTAGTAAAACTAAGCTGGGAAACCAGGTAGCAGAATAGTAGTAAAGATAAAATGTGGAATAAAGTTTCCATTGTCCTAAGGGTCCATCTCTCTCATTAGAGAAAGAGAACTGGTGGTGGTTTAAGCTGAGGGTCACCACACCTCAGATGAGATTGAGAATGTGGGACCTGTATGGTAATCTCAGCCAGTGAGGGAATTGAACCTGCGCTGCTGGCATCACTTGACCCATTCCTGGGGTAAAGGGGTTGCCCTTTGAAGAGAGTTTTGGAAGTTGGGCATAAACTCTTTGCGGCTTTGGAGAATGAGAGGTGATCTTCTTGAAACATAAATTATCCTGAGGGCACTGGATAGGGTGACTAAGGAGAGGGTATTTCCTCTTGAAGGGAAGAATAGAACTAGGGGACAAAGTTCAAGAATAATAGGTTTCCCTTTTAGGACAATGATGAGAAGAAATTTAATTTCTAGTTAAGGAATTTAGTTGCTTTCACAAAGAGGGACACATAGTCATTTGTCAACTGGACAAATTTCAAAGTAGGGGCTCACTAATGTATACTAGAATACCATAACCAGGAATTAGCTGTAGGCTAGAATCTAATTGAGGAATTTCCTGGCGTCAATATAACTAGTTGAATGATAAAGTGAACATACAGTCTTGCACTCACTTCTGAAGTATATGGCTAATGTAAGCAATGAGAGTTCTCATGATCAGTTTGAGCTGGTTCATTACCAGATACTGCGGTTAACATGGCAAGCAAGAGGAATCAACCACAACTGAAAAAAGGATACAAACTCCATTAAACTACTTAAGTATCAAATACAGGATCAGGACCATGTAATTTGCAGTATCACTCTCACTGTGAGCCCTCATCAGAGCTTCAATTCTAGGCCAAAGTCTGGCATCTTCACACACCCACCCCATCTGGCTCACATGCCAGCCCCCACAACTACCTCATGTCAATTTCCTTCAACCCACTTTGTCTCTGTTCCATCAGCTCTCACACTGCTCCCTGCTTTAAACATGGCTTTGCCTCCTGTGATTTACAACAGGTGACCACATTGATCCAATATGACAAGCTGAAGAACTACAAGAGAGTTCCACATTTATCCCTCACCCAGCACTATCTGAAACAGATGAACTGGTCATGGTTGCATTGTAGTTGATGGGTCTTTGCTACACTTTTTTATATTACAACAGTGATTACATTTCAAAACACATTGAATAGTCTGTAAGGAGCTTTAACATCTCCACAGGTGCTCAATAAAATGCCTGATAAGATTAAAAGTTGCTACATCTGTTGACAAATGCTAACATCCAGAACTCAATATACAACTGAAATGACATCACCGAAATAGGTCGTGGAGGTACTGAAATAGAGCTTTTTTCCACTTCGATTTGATGACTGCAGTCTCACATTCCTATGAGAAATTGTAACATTTTTGTTTGAAGAGGCAACTTGATGGAATGAGTGTTGAAATTTAATATGTTCTGCAAACCAAACCATTCCTGCATCAATCTAATCTGGGAAAGACAAAAACAGATGCAGCATGATGTTTGACTGCTGGACCGAGCACTGACTCAACAGTGTCACCATCAGGAAAATCTCATTAATCTTGGTGCTCACATGTAAAGATTGCAACAGCTCCTTCAGAGAAATACATGTCAAGATGAAAGCTGAGAATAGAGGATTGCAGAGGTGCAATTTCCAATTTCTAATGACGTACACAAAACAAGATAAGTGCTAAGTTGTTAACATTATATCCAAATTCCGTTCCTCAATGAAAGCAGCAGACAAGGAAAACACAACTCAGATTAAAATCTCATCCAAAATACAGAACAAACAATGCAATGGTAGTGAGTGAAGACAGCACTAACAAGGGAGTGGCAGTGAAGACAGCAACGACAGTGCAGTGTGCATCTGTGAAGAGTTGGCATGGACTCTGCATTGAAGTCTCTGCAGAGTAATTGATCCCAAGACCTTATGATCTTCGGAGGTAAGCAAGAAACCCACTGAGTCAGGGTGACTGGTGGTTAGGATCTAACCTTATTCATCAAAATGGGACTGTCAGTAGAAAGCAGGCAATGATTCTCAGTAATAGTTCACACACACTTACCCCATTCCAGTTCTCAGCTATCTTGATACTGTCCATATCCAACTCCCTATCCTTTCCAGGAAATTGTAGCCCATGAAATTAGATCAAGCCTGTTCTTCTACCATAGGCTCCTCATGGTGACAGGGATGCTGGTGAAGAATGTTTTGTGAAAAGGGATATTGATATGGCAGCAACCAATACATTGCCCAATTTATACAGCAGAGAAATTTAAATCTCACAGGGGTGGTCCTGATTCTAAGTTAAAAACATTTATCTCATTGTTGTATGCACTAAGCTATGGTATTGTACTGGAAATCAAGTTCTGCTTTACCAGTTGTCACAAAAGATAAAGATCTTGTAAAAGCACACAGAATTCCCCAATTTATTTTCCTTTAGACTCAGGTTGCCAGAAAGTACAGACCAGGTTTCTGTACTTAACAAGAATGACTATTTATTACTAATAAATAGATCTGAGAGACAAATAAACATTATAAATTATTAAGATATAACTCTTCTGGTTAAAACTCTAACCCCTCATAAACTCCTTCTATGTAGTAAGATAGACACTGATAGGATTTAAAAAAAGGTGTAATGGGCTGAGGGAAGAGTGGGAAGGCAATTCAGTGGTGCCTATTCACAAGGTTTGCTGAGATTATCTCTTTTGCGAATCAGAATGCTGCTTCTTGGTCTTGGTCTTCCTCATCCAGATACATTCACTTACTTGTAGAAGCTACTGGGCAACTGGCTCATACTCAAAGTTTATGACTTACTGGTTAAGAGCCACAGCTAACAGCAACTGCGGAGAGAAAAATAAACTGGCTTTCTTCAGGTTTAAAGGTGGTTTTTACTTCAGCGAACAGACAGCTCCTGCCTTGCAGAGATCTGAAGGTTTTGGCTCATCTCATTCACACCCTCCCTAAACTGTTTATTCACCTGGGCGGTATTCACATTGCTGTTAGTAGGTAGAAGGTCTTCACCATTCATAGCTGGTCACTAGTCCACAGACCATTGAGCAACTTGTTGCCAGTCTCAAAGTTCCAATCATACACAGCACCCTGACTCCAACCAGTCTAACTAAGCTTCCATACTGCTTGAACAAGCAGCTTTATAAACAGAACTTACTGTCAGGTTACTTACTTTTAAAAAGTGCATTAATCCTTGTTAATTAAAGGAGTCCTTTTCCCATTTCAGTCCACAAACAAAAATAGAGAAAAAACATAAGAATTAACTGATTCCCATTGGCAGAATCAAATTCATTTACTTTCTGATTCAAAGCCATTCAATTGCTGAGGAAACAGAAGCAGAGGTATTCTGGCAAAATACAATCTTCTGAGAAATTCTAACAACACCAGGTCATTTGAAAAAAAGTACTTATGGCTTACAAAGTCGATCAATGCTGTCAAGCCCTGATTTGATTTAAAGAAATACTACTTACTGCTAAAGATAGTTTGGGATAATATTTAACCCTGCCAACAACAAACATAACTTTTGGTGTCGACTTTTCATTCTTTATTTTCATCAAAGAACCATACTAAATACTGGGAATGTTAGACAGTAGAAATACAGCAGTACAGAGAATCACTTGATGTTTGTTAAATGTATACATTGCTTGAGATAGAGCAAGCTGATGTCATATTAACATGTTGGCAAACAGAACAATACAATGGCAGTACAATGATCTGAGCAGTTCCTGCTGCCTTGCATATTGGTATCTTTGAAACATTAATTCAAAAATTCAAATGTCCACATCAGAAGGGTTTCTGTTGCAGCTCCAATTGCATATAATGACCTGCCAAATGGTTGATCCTTTAAATCCCAGTATTGAATGTTCTGCACCAAACCAAGATGGTTTATACTCTTAACTCCAACCTATCTCTGAAGTTGACTGCACTCATTTGAATTGAACTCCATATTCCCAAATGCCTTTGAGTTGTCTGGACACTAAACAGGATCTCTCAGTTGTTTTCTTTTCCATTTCTAGTGTCGAGATTTTGAAACTCCATCAGTTATTTGGACAATAATGCAAATTAGTAGCACTTCTAAGCCACGGAGTGACAGAGAGGAGGATGACACACTGGATGCTCTTTCTCAATACAGGTCCAGCAACATCTCATCCCTGTGTTCAAATCATTCTCACTTCCCTACCTCTAAAATCTATATCCCTACAATCCTAAAATGGCTACTTTCTTCTAATTTTGGCCTCTTGCACATGCCTGACTTACTACATTACATTACTGACAGCCATTCCATTAGCTGCTAAGTCCCAAACTTTGATATTCCCTTCATAAACCTTTAACCTCTCTCTTTTCCTTTCCCTTTAAGCTCCTTAATGAATAACCCTTTGACCAAGTGTCTCCTTTAACTTGGTGTCATTTTCAGTTGTTTATTACACTCCTTTGAAGTGCTCAAAAGGTGTTGTATCAATTCAAGTTGTCACTGATGGCATCTTCCATATGAACGAATGCATTAAGAAATGCATCAATAAAGCCTGAACAGTATTTAACCTTCAGAACATAGACGGATACAGTGGCATTAAGAACTACTGGTAGTGTTTCAGGAATTACTATGAACCTGATAATAATAGATCACCAGCTTTGGCTTTTGTTTAGGGCGGTATGACAATGTAAAGTGACACAAGCAAGAATTTTGAGAGTGGCTGATAGCTGACCATTCAAAGGGAAATAATGCTGAATGATTCTGGACGACAATAACAATCAATTCAATCTGGATTAGATAAAGGACAGGAATAGAGAATAGGCTCAGCCAAAAGCAAAATGTGAATGTTATGAAAAGCAAAATCTCTTCTCTACTGAATGTACAATGCAAGCAATGATTAATATAGTTTATGAGATGATGTGTGTAATGTGGGTCTTCATTCTATCCATAATGACCAGAGTCCTTATTGCCCATATGTGCATATAGCTATGCACGTCAGTGGCCTCAATAACAGTGCCTTTAATTGGACTTCTCAAATTTCACGTTGCTTGATAAAATTATCCAGAGAACTGGGATGAAAGGGAGTTCGACTGGGGGTTCTGGTATGATCAAAACAGCAAATTCAATATCTCCGCAAATTAGCACATCACAATTTGGATGGGACTCTGTACCTCTTTTCTATTTAATGTCTTCCAGCATTTGAGTTTGAAGGACACAATAATATTCAAGTTAAATGGGAGAGGCACCCAGGTTGGGAATATAAACTACAAAAGCCACTTATTGAATTATGAGCTGATAGCAACCAATTAAACCTTTACAGCATTTAGACTTGGCACCAAACATCCCAAATTCTTCAGTGTATTTAAAAGTACTGTACATACCTCTGTCTTTATGAAAAGGATATGGAGGCAATAGAGAAAATTCAAAAAGGTGGGGTGTAGCTAAGGAAGAATTTGGAAACAAGGTATTTGTTTAAAAATTGAGGGTGTTAATATTGTGAGTAGCTCATGTGAACAGCGCAAATTTAAAAACAACACTCAAAAGAAAAAGATGGATTGGCTGATTGGGTTAAATCAAAGCAGGGCATGTCAGCATAAGCACCAACATAGGCCAGTTGGGTCACTTGGCCTGTTTCCAAGCTGTAAATTCACTGTAACTCTATATAATGCCTGACTACCAGAACAGTATCTCGCAAATAATACTTTATCAAAAGAGAACAGCAGGTATAAGCCTGACAACAGGGTTGTGTTATTCTTCAAATAGTCAATTGATTAATGAACTGAAAGCCAGTCAGATCATGATGTTTTTGGAGCAGTGGGCCAAAAGTCCAATGCGATAGCAGTTCATTTCCATAAGTACGATTAAATGGCAACATAAGATCATTATATAACAATATAATATAGCACAATGCCTAGACCCCGAGCACTTCAATTACCTTGAAGTACACACTCTATCATATATAATGGCCAAATTATCTGCTACCGATGGAAGGGAGGAGATTGCTGGGATGCTGACGGACATATTTAATACTTTGCTGACCACAGGTGAAGTGCCAGATGACTGGAGGATAGCTAATGTGGTTCCTTTGTTCAAGGAGGGCAGCGGGGATAGTCCCAGGTAATTACAGACCAATTAGTCTGACATCAGTGGCCTGGAAATTATTGGAAAAAACAAAATCTGAAGGTCAGGATTAATCGATACTTAGGAAGGCAGAGATTGATCAGGAATAATCTGTATGGATTTATTCGAAGGAAATCCCATTGGAGTAATTTGATTGAGTTTTATTTTGAAAAGATGACTAAATACATCAATGAGGGTGTGCAGTTGATGTGGTTTACATGAACTTTGACAAGGTCCCACATGGAAGGCTGGTCCAAAATGTAACAGCCAATAGGATGCAAGGCAAGTTGGCAATATGGGTTCAAAATTAGCTTGCAAATAGGGTGATGGCAAAGGATGGTGGTGAAGGGTTGCTCTTTTAATTGAAAGCCTGTGACCAATAGCTTACCACAGACTGATGCTGGGACCCTCACTGTTTGTTAATAACTTAGACATGAATGCAGAAGGTTGAATTAGGAAATTTGCAGGCAACACTAAAATCGCCACTATTATTGATAGTGACAAGGATGGATTCAGGCTACAGTCTGATATTGATCACCCTGAATGAGTTTATGACCTGCTCAACTGGGAAGAGTAACAGCAGGTGGAATTTAAACGTGATAAGTGCAAGATGTTACATTTAGGGACGTCTAATAAGGATATATACAATGTTCGGTAATTCCTTAGGGAGTAGTGAGGAACAAATGAACCTGGTGTACAAGTGCATCCATCCCTGCTGGTGTCAGCACAGATAGATAGGGTGGTGAAGAAGGCAAATGGGGATGCTTGCCTTCATTAGCTGGGACATAGAATATAGGAGCAAGGAAATCTTCTAACAACTTTATAAAACCTTGTTTAGGCCACTGATTGAATATGGTGTCCAGTTCTGGTCTCCACAGTATTGGAAGGATGCCACTGCACTGGAGAGGATGCACAGTCAATTCACCAGGATGTTGCCTGGGTTGAAAACTCTCTGTTCTGAGGAGACACTAGATAGGCTGGATCTGTTTTCCTTGGAGCAGAGGCGGCTGGGAGATGTGGAGGGGGAATCTGATTGAGTTATACAAAATTACAAGTAGTCAAGACAGAGGTAGTGAGGATCTCTTTCCTATGACAGATGTGTCTAAGACCATACAGCAATAAGTTTAAATTGGGAAAAAAACCTGAAAGAACTCCAGATGATGGAAATCAGAAGGAAAAACAAGAATACAAACAGAAGCTGATGGAAAAGCTCAGGGAGGTCTGGTAGTATCTATGGAAAAAAAAATCAAGTTTAAGTTTAAGATGAGGAGTAAGTAGTTTAGAGGAGATCCAAGGAAAAAAGGTGGTAGATATATGGAACTTGCTGCAAGACAGGGAGGTGGAGGCAAATATTCTTGCAGAATTTAACCAGCATCTGGATGAGTACTTAAAATGTCAGATCACAATAGGCTATGGACTAAATGCAGCTAAATGGGACTAATGCAGTTTGGTATTTATTGGTTGGTATAGTTGGCTGAAGAGCCTTTTTTTAAGCTGTATAACTATTTCTTAACCCTATTACTCTCCTCCATAATGAGCAGCATCTTACCCAGCTTTTGTGGAATATTTTCCTCCTGGAATGAGACAGGCAAATGAATGTAGGTGGCATAGCTAATATTTTCTGTGCTGGCAGTGCAGAACACACGCAGGATGTGGGGAAACTGGTGGAGTTGAGAGCTAGATGATGTTGCAAGCAATGCTCAAAATAGTAGTGTATGAACCTTGACAGGATGTGGGTTCAGAATGAATGCGAGGTAAGAAAGAAAAGATGGCAGACCTTAGAGTGGAAAAGGACATTGACCTTCTTCCGAGAGCTGAGCTCTCTTCAGATGGCTGTGTCTGCACTGATCCAGAAGGCAACCTTAGAGCAGACTGGCAGGGCATTCACCGCTGGTTCTGGGGGAACAGGAAATCTCGCCTGTGTACCATTCCATCCAGCTGAACCGACCCACTCACAAAGCAGGGCACCAATCTCTCCCTACTGGTTATATCTGGGGCAAATGTCAGGAAGCATGCAGTGCAGTTCAAGACTGACACTGCTTGACAGGCCGTATGGCATATAAAGGTGGCCTGAACACAAAAGATGCTGTCTTTTGATTGATATCCATTGAGTAGTGTCAAAAAATTGGTCCTTTTCTCAAGGATACTGTGTGCTTGACTTGTTTCAGAGGGGTCGCAAACCACTCAAACTCCGAATCGACTGGTTTGGTACAGAGATGAAAGGCCCTTTTGTTTATACGTAAATATGAGATTTTAGGCCAAAGCTTATGCTTTAGCAGTGACCTGTATAATGAAAGGGGAGTGGTCAGTCCTAGAAACTAGAGTGTTGTGAGGAGTTCAGCTATAGAGCTGTGTGGAAACAGGCTGCTAGACTCTCTCTCCTTCTGCCCTTCTAACTTCAACCTGTGAGCCTTTGTTTCATTTCTTGCTCTGTGTTTAAAGGGTTTGTTTATTGGGACTGGTGTTTATACTCAGAACAGCATAATTAAGTCTAGTTTGGTATAGTCTAAGTTCTGTAGATGTTCTTTATTTTGTTCTTTGTGTTGCATTCCGTAATTTTGTGAATAATTTTTTGTCTGTTTTAAATCCTGGGAGTCAACCTGACGTACTCCAGGTAATTTTCACTGTACACTTACCAAAATAAATTGCAAAGTTGTGGTCTGGGCTAGTCCAAAACAATAGCTAGTTGTCCCAGGACCAGCACATGGTAAGATGGGGTGGAAATCAGGCCTGAGAGACATCATAGGGGTGTGGTAAGGATAATTATTGAGGAGAGTTTGGTCAGATACAGTGGGAGTACTTGATAGGGCTCACAGCATAAATTACTTTTTAAAAAAAAAACTCGGCATACCTCGGATCTAGTCAAAAAGAAAAATGCAAGTTTCAGCTCAATGACATCGTATGTAAAGGCATGATGCAAATTATTTCATTGCATCATGTGATAGCTGAAAACAGTTTCACAAGAATATTCTTTGACAATAAAAGAAGGTGCCCTTTGAATTTATAAGTGCTAGACGAGAGCAATGTTCGCCCAATGTAATCCTTTAGGGCTGAGCTTGAATGCATTCACCTCATGGTTAAACAGTACTCTATTTTAGGGCTCCTGTCACCTTAAAAACTGTTTGCTTTTGGTACCAATCTTCATCGCAAATGCTAACTTGAGTTACACCCTGCAGACTTTACCATGATAAAGTATAACTGCATATAATAGTCTTCAAAGTGAGACTAAATTACTTACACAATAGGGCACTCCAAACTAATTAAAATGTAGTTTCCAATCTTGCAACTTCTTAAAATGCAAGTCAAATTCTCAGAAATTAAGTGGTGAGTGGTGGTTAATTGAGTTCAGTTTCAGAGTGTTTATCGGGTGCTATTGTCACTGGATATGAATTAGTTTTCACTCTCCAAGGGCCTTGTTAAGGGCAAGTGTAGCAAAAATGAGGTTATCTATTCCTTTTCATCTATAACTTGTCCCGTTAAAACAATTCAGCCCAACAATATTGCTCTGATTACTTCTTAGTCTCTCAGGGTTTCAGTCATTTCATAAATAAGTAAAGCTGCTCAGAATCCCAGGGGCTATCAGTTTAGGGTTAACACAAAACTGCACATGAAAACAATGCCCGAGCAAACCTTTCAAATATCCCAAAAGGATTTTGGGATGGATATTACATTCCATTAAGATTAAAATGGTGTAGTCAAAAATACAGTAACATTAAGAATACACTGAGATTGCTTTTTAAATGCAGTATCAGACCACTCAATGTCGGATGTCAGGTATGGCCTGAACGCTTGGTTGATGCAAAGGTTGATAGGCTGACTTCACTGGGTGCAGGAATCAAGCCCTTCACCAGAACGGGTAGCTTTACCTGAAATTTGACTGGGGAAGCAGACATCAATGTGAAGCTTCTGCATTGCCAGCAGTCACCTTCCGATAGATCCTGGGTTGAGGAGTTGGGGAACTATCAAGAGAGGGCTGAGCATGACCTGGCAGCTATCTGCTGGGCTTTGGAGACACAGGGGCTACAAAAGTGCTCCTTTGGCTTGAAATATTTACAAAATGGAATGCCTTTTCCGTGTCTTTTGCCAGAGGTCCTGTCAAAGACTATGGGTTCAGCCTCATGCAGCCCAGCACTGGCTACATTCTAAATTTGGATAGGATGCCTAATTCTGGCCTTTAACTCCTCCTTTGCGTTTGTTTAACACTTGTATCAGCACAGGTGATCCGTACCTTTAGCAGGTGATACAATTTTGATGTAAAAAGTGTGCATATATACCATCTCTTTCAGGTGCCCATTTACCACCAATGAATGTCCCATAATTGTCCCATATTCCGTCATTGCTGTTTCATTAATTTCAATCATATATCAGCTCCTCCACTCCAAACCATTCTTCACACTACCATGTCAACTTCCAAAGTTCCAATGTTCCTGTGCACATTATTCATCGAAAACAATTCTGACACTGCAGTAATAAAAAGAAATTTCATCTGGAGAACAAAGCATAGCAGACTTGAAATTCTGTATTCATACAGAAATTGTTTGACACTGCATGGAGTAGCCTACTCCACACTCTGTCAGGAGATAAATATATACATTATTTTTCATCTGTACATAAACTGGCTGTGTAAGAGGCTGTAAGGATAAAGTGAAAAACAATCATTGTTAGTTCCAATGAGACCAAAATCTGTCATCGAAATTTCAGATAAAGGGAAAGCAGCTTAAATGGAGTATAAAATGACAATTACGTTTCACTCAGTCAAGCAGTGTAACATTCAGGAAGTTAAAAGAAGAAATTATGAGTAACTACAAGGCTCATGAATAACAGAAGGAATAGAGAATATTTGAAGCAGAATAGGTCTCAAGCTCAAAAATAAGTGTGTACAGGACAGCAAATAAAAAGGAGAGTTATGCATGACACGGATGATCTTGTTGCAAGAGGTACCCTATGTTAATAAGGATAATGAATTGCAATATAATTCTCTCAATTTACATCGAATAATAGACTGCCTGGATGGAGTCTGTTGGTTTCTATTAAATTGACAAGAAGCCCAATTAATTTACCTGACATCACTTGACACAAGAGCTGAAAGTTGCACTCATTTTATTGAAGCATTTCAACTATTTCTGTTAATATTAAATTCCATGTGTACTGCAGATTGACTCTTATAGTATTAGGAACATGTTTATTGAGAATTGTTACATAATTCTAATTTCAGATATCATTTCTAGCTAAAGAGCTTTGTTTCAGGACTAGAGAAGACCTGCATTCGGGAAACCACTTTAAAGCTGGGCACAGACAAGCTGAACACTTGATGCCCACAGGAAGAGTGACACCTTGAGGCAGTGTCAGATTTGCTATGCTGATTTGTCTACTTGGCCACACAGTGTCCTAATCATAGAGTCAGTCATACAGCATGGAAACAGACTCTTCCATATAACTGCCCATGCCTTCCCAAATTAAACTAGTCTCATTTGCCCACAATAGGCCTATAATCCCTATAAATCTCTAAACCCCTATTTGTGTAACTGCCCAAATCTCTTAAATATAGTAACTGTACCTGCATCTACGACTTCTTCTGATCGTTCATTCCAACAACGCACCACCCTTTGTGTGGAAAAGGTTACCCCCTCAGGTCCCTTTCAAATCATTCTCCTCTCACCTTAAACCTACACCCTCTAGTTTTGGACTACTGAGACTACTCTACCCCGGGGAAAAGATCTTTGTTTATCTGTGCCCCTTATTTTATAAATCTGTATTAGATCATCCTGCCACCTCCAATACTCCAATGTGTAAGGTTCTGGATTATTCAGCCTCTCCTTATAACACAAAACTCCAATCCCGACAACATTCTCGTACATCTTTTCAGCATCTCTCCAATTTAATAACATGTTTCCTATAGCAAGGCAATCAGAACTGCACACTGTACTCCAAAAGTGGGCTTATCAATGTCCTGTACAACCACAACACATCACTCAAACTCTTTTACTCAATGGTCTGAGTAATGTAGGCAAGCGTGTCAAATGCCTTCTTCTCAACCTTGTGACGCAACTTTCAAGGAACTACATACCTGAATCCCTAGGTTTCTCTGTTCAACAACACTACACAGGGCCTATCATTAACTGAATAAATTCTGCCCTTGTTCCTCTTATCACAATGCAATACCTTGAAATTATCTAAATTGAATGTCACCTGCCACTCCATGACCTATTGGTCCAATTGATCAAGATCCCTTTGAATTCTTAGATAACCTTCTTCACTGTTCACTATACCACCAATTTTGGTGTCATCCACAAACTTACTAACATCTAAATCATTTATATTAAAATGACAAATAACTGTGTTCCAAGCACTGTGAAACACCATTGGTCACAGGCCTCCAGTCCAAAACAACAACCCTCCACCACTTTGATTTGATTTATTATTGTCACGGACCAAGATACAATTAACAGTATTGCTTTACATGCTATCCAGATGAATTACTCCTTACGTAAGTACATCGGGGTAATAGAACAGAATGCAGAACATAGTGTTACAGCTAAAGACAAGGTGCAGATCAACTCTAATATAGGGGCCCGTTCATAATTCTGCCCAATGAAAGAGGATGATAAAGCGCGGAAAAGCAATAACCAGGGTGGTAGGAAGTGTAGAAAGAGTCAATGGAAGGCTGGTTTTCAGAGTGGATTGGGCTGTGTTCACAACACCCTTAATTTCTTGCGATCTACAGCATAGCAGTTGCACACCAAGGTATAGTACTTCTGGATAGGATGCTTTCTATTGATAAGTCATTGTGGACATGCCAAATTTCCTTAGCCTACTGAGGAAATACAGGCACTGGTGTGCTTTCTCGACTGCAGCATTGACGTGGATGAACCAAGATAGTTTGTTGATGATATTTACTCCTAGGAACTTGAAACTTTCAACCACCTCCACTTTAGCACCATTGATACAGGCAAGGGCATGTCCTCCACTCTGTCTCCTGAAGTCAATGACCAGCTCCTTCATTTTGCTGACATTGAGAGCGCGTTTGCTGTCTTAACGTCATGCCACTAAGCTCTCTATCTCTTTCTTGCACTCTGTCTTGTTGTTGTTTGGGAACTGAGCAAGCATGGTGGTGACACCAACAAATTTATAAATGGATTTAGAGTTGAATTTGGCCATTCGGTCAACGTATAAGAAGTATAGTAAGAAGCTGAGTGCAGAGTATTGTGTGGCACCAGTGTTGAAGATTATGATGGAGGAGATGCTGTCACCTATCATTACTGATTGCAGTCTGCAGACCAGGAAGTCAAGGATCCAGTTGCAGAGGGGGGGAGCAGAGTCCTTTGTCTCCAAGTTTGGAGATGAATTTGGTTGGAATCATTGTATTGAAGGTGAAATCAATACGTAGGAGCCTGACATAGGTGAACTTGTTATCCACATGTTCCAGGGATGAACGTAAGGCTAAGGAGATGGCCCCTGCCGTGGACCCTCTGTCTCCTACTGTCAAGTCAATTTTATATCCAATTGGCAAGCTCTCCCTGAATTCCCATGTGTTCTAACCTTACTAACCAGTCTAACACATAGAACCTTGTCAAAAGGCCTTGCTAAACTCAGTGCAGATAATGCCTACCACTCTGCCTTCATCTATCTTTTTGGTCACCTCTTCAAAAAACTCAAATCAAGTCTGACAGACAATTTCCCACGCACAAAACCACGCTGACTATCCCTAATCAGTCGCTGCCTCTCCAAATGCATGTAAATCCTATCTCTCGGAATCCCCTCCAGTAACTTACCCACCACTGATGTCAGACTTTCCGGCCTATAGTTCCCAGGCTTCTCATTGCAGCCTTTCGTAAACAAAAAGCACAACACTAGCCACCCTCCAAGTCCTCCGACACCTCAGCCATCACGGTGGATGATACAAATATCTCTATTAGCAATTTCTTCCCTAGCTTCCCACAACATCCTGAAATGCATATGATCAGATCCCGAACATAGTCCAACTGACGATAGCCAGTATAGCTATGCAAGATAAAGGTACCATTTGTTCTGCATTCCAGGGATGCCTACAATTTGATGCAAGATAGCTTTTTAAGCGCTTCTAATGACTGTTTTAATTTTGCACCATGACTTCAATAAAAGCTAAGATTATGGGGCTGCAGGAGTTGCTGTAATTAAATCACTGCAGAATAACGTGATTCATGGTATTTTGCTTCTGTTGTAATAATTGATTTGTGTGGATATAACTCATTTATGTATCAATTAAAGAATTTTACTTTGATGTTTGCCACATCAGACTTCTATAACATACCCTGAAACAGTGAGCAATGACCTACAGAATCAGTTACGCAGGTGGGTAGCACTGGAAACAGACCATTCAATTTTAATTCTGCCACAGTGATGTTGGGTTACACAAAATGAAAGCCAATGTTACTCAACATTCCAACATTACTAAAGACTGATCACCCGTTGAATCTGGTCAAACAGAAGAAGGTAACACAAAAATATTAGCCACTTTATGCTTTCCAATCCTGGGCTCGTAAGGCAGAAAGAATGAACTTGCATTTTTATATCACTTAACTCAACCCAGGTCATCCCAAAGCATTTCATAAACGATTAAGAATTTCTGAAGTGTTCAGAATTTGCATCAGGGAAACATAAATGCCTGTTTAGACACAGCCAGGTCCAGCAAACAGCATTAAAATAAAACCACACCACCAGTTAAGACACCACTGGTTGAACCCTTTAGTTTCTTGAAACAGAGACTATGCTATTCCAAAGGCTAACTGTAGCACTCTCAATAACGTATTGAATTGTCAACCTGGATTATGTTCTCAAACGTTTGGGTCTTTAACCCAAGCTTTCTGTCTCAGAGGTAATCATGTCATATTGATGCAAGGTTAAAGTAAGAATCCAAAGCATTTTTCTCATTAACTCTTATCCTTGTCCTCATTAATCTGGCAAATCAGTGTTATTTTTTGATGCAAGTTAAAGAACCTCCTGAATGCAGGTGGTTTGGCTGCATACAATGAGAACTCGGGAAAAATCTGATGGTGTTTCATTACATACATCTATAAGAGACGGTTCAATTCCCACATCAGCTAAGGTTACCATGAAGATTCCACCTCTTAACCTCGCCGGAGGTGTGGTGACCCTCAGGTTAAACTCGCCACCAGTCATATTTCTCTCTCTCTCTCTTTCTAATGAGAGACAGCACCCCTATGGTCCTATGGTAACTTTACCTTTATTACCATCGGTATAACTCCTGCTCCCTTCTGTCACTGAAATCAAAAGAGGTCAAAGGAAAAATCATACAAACCTCCCTGACCTCATTTGGAGAAGACCATAGCAGACCTCAATCAGCATAGACAGATATGATGACAGAACTGCGTTCTTGTTGAGATACATCGATGACAAATGGCCATTTCTTTAAAGTATTGATGGGCGATTGACTCCTGTGTAACTATTCTGCATCGCTTTCAGGGTTAGAGTGTAAATCTGAAGCAGGGTAATAAGAGACCAGAAATTGTTTCCACATCCCAAGCATTATCGTGCAACAACTCTCTCCTCAGCCATTGCTGTTTGTGAATGATGCTGTCACAGAGGCATGTGATGTCTCAGACTAGCTTAATGATGTGATGTTGAATACTTGGATCCTGAAGCATCCAATGAATGTGGCTAGAAGGACAGAGTCTTAGATAGAACTAGCAATCTGATAGACAGCCAGCACACTCAAGCTTGAGTCACCACTGCTCAATCAACTCATCTCTCTCTTTATTCCCATAAATGTATCCATCTCTCATTATTCATAAAAATTCTCCACATAATGAATCTGACTGTCAACTTTACCTGCTATGTCATTTGTTTCCCCAGAGTATTGCTAGAATGTTTCAAGGAACTTGCTGTAGTATGGGAGTAGTTCCCTCACCAGCCCAGCCATTATCTGGTTATTAAGGAATGCTGTTCTGATCTGGGCAGAAAAACAGTTCTGCTGGTGTGATAAAAAAAAGGGTTTAATTAGTCCAGGAACACAGATATGACTCAGAAAATCACATGTCCTGTTCACTCAACATTTGCCACACTTACTCTCAGATTAATTTCAATGCCAGGTCTTTGAAGCAGAACAGCACAAATTGCTCAGCTGTCAGCAGGCTGAAAATTCACAATTTCCCAAATGCAGAAAGATTAGAATTTAGGATCCGAAATTAACTCAACTATAGACAGCTCTTCCGCAATAATGGCAAACTGGGGTTGGGGGTCCAATATCTTGCATAACGAAGGCAATACAAACTCAACTCTGGGTTCAGGGCCTTTGCTCAGCTGACACAGAGCAGCAACAAGCTGGGCTTATGTTCACTCAACATTGCAGGATATATGTGGCTCAGGTGAGACTATCCTGAGTACATACTGAAAAGTCTACAACACTATATACACACACACACACACACCTCAAAATCTGACCATCTCACAAGACATCTGACCAACTCTTGTAAATCCATGTTCATTTCTTTCAAAATCTTCCTCAAAGATCTACTCCAGGACTTGGCATGAAGTAAAACTTTGTGATAAGTCTCCTGAATTTGCAATCTAAGAGTCTGAATCAGCTTTAGGTTGCCTTTAAATCACCACCCTGAAGGCTGAAAACTTCAGATACTTCACTCTTTCTTCAGCTTTTGATCCTTTAACACTAGGGATAAATCTAGCATCTTGTTCCAGTCTCATGGCTTTACTATTTTCCTTGTGTCTTGATGATCTATATTGAGTATAGGACTGTCTACTCAAGTCTGTGCAGTTTCAACACAACTAGTAACGTAGTGATATATTTCACTGGCTGAGTGGCTTTGTTGATTATAGCATTGCTGAATTCACTGGATGGGTGAGGTTTTAAACACACATTAACTATGCCGTTAACTATTTCAGCACCATTCATACTGTCGGTATGCCACCTATTTTTCCAACATGCAATACTCCTTACATTTTGAATGCTGGCTTTCATTTACTAACATCCTGCTTATTTACAGGTATTATCCAGCTTTTATTAATCCTTGATTCTCTAATCACGGCGAACTCCCCTGCCAATCCCTGCTTTGAATATTTTCAAGTGATATCCATTTACATTCAAAATTTTGTACTTAGAAAGAGTAGACACCCCAACTTCAGGTCCAATCAATGCCTTCCCTTCATCTCACATCATTCCTGTAACAAGTAACCACAATTTACTTCCAACAATTTCATATTCAAGCTCCAATCTTCCTGACACCTCTCAATGTTTTTGGAATTTGGCTTTTTAAAATTATACCCCTGGACACTGGTCTTGGGCTGTGTTGAACTGCAGGTCATTTACCATACTTGGTTGGCTGATCTCTATCACTCAAGGGATGTCACAACTCCTGTTTCTTGTACCATCATAAACTTGACTTCAGAGTTTGAATCTTAGCCTTTCCTGGCAAACTATGCCAGGACACATACACTCCCTAACTCAGGCTCCAAATCATTTGGCCAATCCCAAATGTTAAATTTGTTGCAATCAATCATTAAATAAACTCCACATTCACCTGCACAAGATTCTTTTATATAAGAAATTGTTTTCCTTTTTTTCTGACTTCATATATGCCACAATCTTTCAATATTGCTTTTGTACTGCGTAAATTAAAAAAATTCAACTCATTAGGTTAGGAATTCATTCAGGCCTACTTTCTAATTTGTGTGGTTGCCAACACAGGGAACTAGCTTATTAGCAGTTCTATTATTTGCAAGCATTACAATTCCTTTGTAGTTGTACTTACATATTACATTTTAGCTCCCTAATACTGCACAGGAATATTCCTATGAATGCTCCAAGGATTTATGTGCACAACAGTAAAGTTACACCTCTTACTTCCAGGAAATACTAAAATTATTTTAACACCAGTTTGCCAACTTTCTTTAACCTAGCCAACTGAATCGTAAAGGTCTATCAAGGCTCAACACAAAGCATCACAAGGTGTATTACGTATTACTTGCCAGGTTAGTCTGCACCTATGCTTCTGAGTGTGTGTTACTGGTCACAATGTGTGTTACTAGCTGCATCACCTTTCAGCAGTTTGAGGCACTTGTCAACATACACAGTTAGACACAAAACTTTTAATTAGAACACAATCAGCAAATATCCCAGTGGGGCCATGCTGAATGTACAACAGCAAAGTGGATCTCTGAGTTTCTGCTTTCACTTATTGTATTCAGGCTTTCACATAGTTCTTGTGAAGTTGTTTTGATTTCAATGTTATATCTTTGACTTCACAAAGGCAGACACTTATTTTTGACAGCAAAACCAAGTGGGCAGCCAGTCTGATCTTCAATTTGATTTCTTTTTGACATTGACATCAATCGGGCGGGATGTCAGCCAGGCTGCTGATTCGCTACTGACATAATTTACGTTAATGCTCGACCAAATTTCCCCCTCCGGGAATGTTTGACCTCATATAGCATCAACAACCACTGAGGGGGGCAATGGGCCAAGATACAAATAATCAGCTCAGAGTGAGTTCACCTAGCAATGGCTCTGGAAAAATGATTAACATTTATGGAAAGATTCAGATTGAAGAGAAATGATGTGATGCGATTCCTGAGAAAGAGCGAGCAGTGTACCTGGTCAACACTCCAAATGTTAAATAAGGCTTTTTTGTTGAGATTTTAAAACACTTGATCGCAAAGTTAATATGGGTTGCTTTCCTTCTTGAGTGGACTGGACAAATTGCATGTTGCTTGCAATGATTCATTAAATCGGTGTTATTTTTTGAAACCATTACAGTTATGTAGATTAAACATGTGCGTTGTGTGTGACACATATTATACTTCTAATTGGACGGAAATGAAGATTAATTGAAGGGGTATAGCGTTGCGTGAGGAGTGTTGGGCAGCTGCAGACAGAAGCAAACAGGTTTAATTGTCTGCAATATAGATCATTGAGCCTGCATTTGTTTCCCTACATGAAATTTTATTTGATTAGTTTAAGTGCAGGTTGGATCAGGGAAGTAAAGCAATATCAAGTATCAAACAGATGTCAAGACAATACACTTTATTTACAGCTAGCAAGAATGGCAAATGGATTTTAAATTATTAACGAAAGATGTTAAAAGCAGACAATACAGAATGAGATCTGACCAAATGACCAGGAGATGTTTTAGCTGGGCGGAAGAAGTTATGAAATAAATGTACAGACTTAAACTTCGTCCCATAAAGCTTAAACACCCAAGTTGCACTTAAATATCACACAGAATAAATGTGAAGGGGATGCACAAAGTGATTTGCCAGCAAGTGAATATTTAAGTCACTGAAGGTGACAGAGAGAGCAGGAAGTTGATGACAGCGTGTCAGTGTCCTGTCTTAACCTGATATAGCTGTACAAAATGTTGTACAGAACATTGAACCAATCCCTCCAACCCACCAGTGTTAATTAAAAGGGATCATTAACTACTTACAAGCTAGCTTGTGAATTATTTCTTCTGGCTGGCAATTGAGATTTTTGAAGAGATTTAGAAACACAGATACCAACATCATTGATCCGTCCAGCCGGGCCAATGGTCACAGGCTCAGCAATACCTTTTTATTGTTGGCCAGAATTAAGAGAAAGGTGAGCAAAAGGAACGGCCTTCAACATGATAGGGTGACATGGCTGACACGGCTGAATATCTGTGAGTGTGCGCCATGTGGCCTGCAATACAGTGTAAGATAAATCATATAGACTTGGATAATGATTGATAATCTTTTTATCCCCTGAAGTGCATGATGCATGTGTAATGGGATTGAGCAGTGGTGTAATTCATAGTATGTAGGATTTACAGCTAAATTTATTCAACTTGACCATTTGTATGAGACTGAAAACTTCACTCTGCACTTGCCTACGTTACTGGAGTGACACTTATGGCATTGGCCTCCACCCTGACTTCTTCCAACTGTTCGAACACAGAAACTGGAGAAACTCAGCAGGTCTGGCAGCATCTGTGGAGAGAAAGCATAGTTAACATTTTGAATCCAGTGACCCTCCTCCAGAGTGTCCGGGATTCTGTGTTTTATTCTTCCTACAGTACATCGATATATGTTTGGCAAGCCTTCTGCCTCCTCCCATGGATACATCACCTTCAAATCTCTAGCATCCCAATGCATCATCAGAAAACAGGGGTAGTCACTGCACATTCAGCCATTGTTCAAAGTTTCTGTATTCACCTTCCGAATAACACTCAACACTTGCATTCACAATGAACTTCTCTTTAGCAGGTGCAAACTGCCTTTAAGTAGCACTAGCCATTTATAACACTGGGACTCCTTTTGGCGTGTGAAACCGTAAACAGAAATCATTTAAAACAGCAGGCAGCATCGATTAAACATGTTGCTTGTATCATCAACATAATCTAGGTTTACTAAAATCCTCCTGCCCATCTCAGGAGTTAGTGACTTAACCCCAAGTCTTTATTATCCACTGTGTGTACAGCAAGACCCAACATGTATTATCCATTTCAAAACACAACATGCATTATTGGATTTTTCCTCTCTATTGCCCTAGGGTCTGCCAATGTTACTATTCTGGTCAGCAATAATCTGTACCTTTGATCAATGGTTGAATTGCGCCTCTCAGCCATTCAAAAGGTAAATCTCAACACATTGGTAACCAATATGTTTCCAACTTGCAGGGGATTTTAGAAATTGTGGGACCAAGGAACTGAGGTCATGGGCATGAATTAAGATAACTAAACAGCAATCTGTTAGTCCGAATAGAGAGAAGAGCTATGTACCAATATTGTTCTAAATATGTCAAGTTCAAGTAAAAGAAAACTGAATTTATTGATTTCTCACTAAGTGTTTGCAAACGGCAAATATTTTGCAATAAAAATAATGCTCCTTTGCACGTGAGTATTGGGTTAAATACAAACACTGGAACTTGCTATGCTAATAAGATGAGGTAGCAGATCAGTGTCTTCAAGAAAGCAAAATTCCTCAAGAGGAGAAGAGTACAACATCTCAGTCCATCTCTCATGGCTCAAAATGGGCACCCAAAAGGGCAAAATCCAGGGGATCCAAGATGGCAGCTGTCTGATAGGTCAGCTGTGCTGGGCTGTGCACTATAACCCAAGTGGTGCTTTTACTTCTTCCCCTCACTAGCCATTGATAAGAAGAAAAAAAAAAATCGGGAAAATAAAGTAAAACAAAACCCCTAGAGCCTTTTAGAGTCATAGAGATGTACAGCACGGAAACAGATCCTTCATTTTGGGAAGATGAAGAAGACAAAGGAAAGGGAGCGTGAGCATCACAGCATCACACCCACGGACATCGCCCTGAATCCCGCGATAGAGCCTTTGAACCCACTGGAGCAACAAACTTTGTCTCGGAGTTGGTAAAACTACAAAAGCACGAGCAGGAGATTCAAATGTTTGATCGATGCTTCAAGGCGGTCGAACAAAGGACCATAGCAGAGAATTTGGAGGGGAGGATCAGAAAGCTAGAAAGCCAGGTTCGGGCTCAGCTGGACCAGGTCATCGACCTGGAAAATTGAGATCAACGGATAATTGGGCTCCCAGAACGTGAAGGTGAGGACCTGGTTAGTTTCCTTGAGCAGTGCTCCTGCGGTTCTTGGGGCTGGGAGTCAAGTTAGGCCGGGTGTGTGTGGAGCGGGCCCACCAGATCGTGATGCGCAGGTCAAGGTTGGATCAGGGTCCCTGCCTGGTCATAGCGCAACTCCAGTGTTTAAAAAAAACAAAGCAAATGATAATGGAAGCTTCCAGAAGGCTCACTGGGGAAAAGACTGGTGAAGTCCACATTGATGCCATGGGTTTGGAGGGCCCTGAGGTGGAAGATGAGGTGTTCTTCCTCTAGGAACTGGGCGATAGGGACATGGTGATGGAGGAGGCCCAGAAACTGCATGTCTGTCTTCGGCAGAGTTGGAGTGGGAGTTGAAATGTTCGGCCACGGGGCAGTGGGGTTGATTGGTGCAGGTGTCCCAGAGATGTTCTCTGAAGCATTCCACAAGTAGGAATCCTGTCTCCCCAAAATAGAAAAGACCACATCAGGAGCAACAGATACAGTAAATGACATGTGTGGAAGTACAGGTGAAACTTTGATGGATGTGGAAAGCTGCTTTGGGGCCTTGGACAGACATGAAGGGGGAGGTGCGAGCGCAGGTTTTGCAATTCCTGCAGTGGCAGGGGATGGTGCCGGAAAGGAAGGGTGGTTTGTTAGGGAACGTGGACCTGACAAGGAAGTCACAGAAGGAATGGTCTCTACGGAAAGGGGATAGAAGTGGGGAGGGAAATGTATATCTGGTGGTGGGGTAATTTGTAGTTGGTGGAAATGGCAGAGTCTGCTGCGATGTATATGGCGGCTGGTGGGGTGGATGGTGAGGACGGGGGGGGAGGGGGTCGGTTCAAGGGCGGTGGTTCGGAAAGTGGATGAGATACGCTGGAGGGCATCATTAACCACGTGGGAGGGGAAATTGCAGTCTTTAAAGAAGGAGGCCAAAGGTGTGTTCTGCGGTAGAACTGGTCCTCCTGGGAGCAGATGTGGCAGAGGTGGAGGAATTGGGAATAAGGGATAGCAGGGTGGGAGGAGGTGTAATCAAGATAGCTGTGGGAGTCAGTAGGTTTGTAGAAAATGTCAGTGTTGAGTCAGTCATCATTGATGGAGATGGAGAGGTTCAGGAAGGGGAGGGAGGTGCCAGAGATGGTCCAGGTGAATTTAAGGTCAGGGTGGTATCTGTTGGTGAAGTTAATGAACTATTCAACTTCCTCAAGGGAGCACAAGGTGGCGCCAATGCAGTTATCAATATTGCGGGGGAAAAGGTGGGGAGTGTTGCCAGTGTAAATGCAAAGATAGACTGTTCCACGTAGCCAACAAAGAGACAGGCAGAGCTGGGGCCCATGCAGGTGCCCATGGCTACCCCTTTCATCTGGCGGAAGCTGGAGGATTCAAAGGAGAAATTATTGAGGGTTAGAACCAGTTCAGCCAAACAAATTAGAGTGTTAGTGGAAGCGTACTGGTGGGGACATTGGGAGAGGAAGAAATGGGGGGCTTGGATACCCTGGTGATGGTGGAGGTGTATAGGGGCTGGATGTCTATGGTGAAGATGAGGCGTTGGGGGCCAGGGAAACCAAAGTCTTCAAGGAGGTGGAGGGCATGGGTGATGTGGGGAGTTCCTGGACCAGCGGAGGGGGAATAGGCAATATTGAGGTAGGTGGAGATGAATTCGGTGGGGCAGGAGCAGGCCTAGACGATGGGTTAGCCAGGGTAGTCAGGCTTGTGGATCTTGGGTAAGAGGTAGAACCGGGCGGTGCGGGGTTCCCGAACTTTGAGGTTGGAAGCTGTGGGTGGGAGATCCCCTGAGGTGATGAGGTTGTGTACGGTCTGGGAGATGATGATTTGGCGATGGAAGGTGAGGTCATGGTCAAGGGGGCAGTAGGAGGAGATGTCTTCCAGTTTGCGCCTGGCTTCAGCGGCGTAGAGGTCAGTGCGCCTACCATTGCACCCGCCTTGTCTGCTGGTCAGATAGTGAGGTTGGGGTTGACGCGAAGGGGGTGGAGGGCTGCACGTTGTGAGGGTGAGAGGTTGGAGTGGGGGAGTAGGGTAGATAGGTTGAGGCAGTTAATGTCTTGGCAGCAGTTGGAACCAAAGAGGTTGAGGGCAGGTAACAGACCGGCATGGGGAGTCTAGGTGGATGGGGTGTATTGGAGAAAAGCAAAGGGGTCCTTGGAAGGTGGGCAGGAGACTGGATGGAAATATTAAGCTCTGAGGCGGAGGCGACAGAAGTAGTGTTTGATGTCACAATGTACATTGAATTCGTTGATCTGGGAGAGGAGAGGGCGAAAGTAAGGCCTTTGATGAGGACTGATTGTTTGTCCTCAGTAAAGGGGGATGTCTGGGGGGATGGTGAAAACTCGGCCAGGCTGGGAGCTAGGCCCTGGTATTGGGCTGGAGCTGGGAATGGGGGCAGAGACTGTAACTGAAGTGGGCGTGGTAGTGGAAAGACTGAGGTGACGTCATTTATGGAAGTGACTCTCACCCTGGACGTGGGGTGGGGGACGGCAGTGGATCTGGGGACTATGGGATCCCCGGAAGGGTGGGCATGTCGGCGGTGTTCAGATAAGTGGCGTCAGTGGAGGTGGAAGTGGTTGCAACAACGGCAGTTGCGGGGCGGAAGTGGTGGAACGCAAGGTGTTGGTGATGTCGTGGGGGGGTTGGGCCTTGCCTCGGCAGCAGCAAATCTCATAGCAGTCACAGCGGCGGTTGTCTGGTCGACGGTCATGGAGGCGACATGATCAGCCTTGGCTGTGGGTTGTCGAGCAGCGGGAACAGAAATGACGTCATTGTTCGCTGTGACGACGATGGTTGGCACAGCCTTGTGGCTGATGGCAGCTGAGCAGTTCCCGAGGCTGGAGGAAGCTTCTGGAATGGTTGAGGAATGCCAATTATTGAGGTGGCTACATGAAAATTTGTTGCATTTACAGCGTGAGCGAGAGCGAGAGCGTGAGCGAGAGAGCGCGCATGAGCGCGAGAGAGAGAGAGCGCATGAGCACGAGAGAGAGAGAGAGCATGAGCAAGAGAGAGCGAGGGAGAGCAAATGAGAGCAAGTGAGAGCAGGCGTGTGAGAGAAGGCGCGTGAGAGAGCGAGAGCGAGCGAGCGGGCGAGAGCGGGCGAGCGCGAGCGAGGGGGCGAGCGCGAGAGAGAGTGCATGTGAGCGCGAGAGAGCGAGCCCGAGAGAGCGAGCGAGTGAGCAAGCAAGCGACCATAAGTGTGAGCGAGACAGTGACAGAAAGTGAGCGTGAGAGTGAGCGTGAGTGAGTGAGTGAGTGAGCACGAGTGAGCTCGAGTGCGAGAGAGCGTGCGCGAGAGAGTGAGCGAGAACGCGAGAGCGTGTGAGCATGAGTGTGAGAGCGTGAGCGTGTGAACGCGAGCATGCGAGCGAGCGTGAGAGAGTGAGGAAGAGAGACCGTGAGAGAACGAGAGCGCGCGCAAGCGTGTGAGAGTGAGCGAGAGAGAGTGTGAGAGTGAAAATGAGTGAGAGAGTGAGTGTGAGAGCGAGACAGTGAGTGTGAGAGCGAGAGAGAGTGAGCATGTGTGAGAGTGAGCGAGAGAGTGAGTGTCAAAGCGTGAGCGAGAAAGCGTGAGCGAGAAAGCGTGAGCGAGAAAGCGTGAGCGAGAAAGCGTGAGCGAGAAAGCGTGAGCGAGAAAGCGTGAGCGAGAAAGCGTGAGCGAGAGAGTGAACGAGAGAGTGAACGAGAGAGTGAACGAGAGAGAGTGTGAGAGAGAGTGTGAGAGAGAGTGTGAGAGAGAGTGTGAGAGAGAGTGTGAGAGAGAGTGAGAGAGAGAGAAAGTGAGAATGAGCGTGTGAGATTGAGTGAGAGAGTGAGCGGGAGAGAGTGAGCGTGAGTGAGCGCGAGAGTAAGCGTGCGAGAGTGAGAGCGTGAGCGTGAGTGTGTGCGTGAGAGCGAGTGAGTGCGAGAGTGAACACGAGAGCGTGAGAGAGGGGGTGTGAGCATGAGCGAGCGTGAGTGAACGAGCGTGAGCGTGAGACAGCATGAGCGTGAGAGAGAGTGAGCGTGAGAGAGAGAGCATGCGAGTGAGAGCGCTAGTGTGCGTGAGAGCGAGTGAGCGCAAGAGTGAACACGAGAGCGTGAGAGGGAGTATGAGCGTGAGAGTGAGCGAGCGTGTAAGAGAGCTTGTGAGTGAGCGAGTGTGTAAGAGAGCGTAAGCGTGAGAGAGCGTGAGCGTGAGAGAGCGTGAGCGTGAGTGCGCGAGAGAGCGAGGGACAGCAAGCGAGAGAGTGAGTGAGAAAGTGAGCGAGAGTGAGAATGAGCATGTGAGATTGAGTGTGAGAGTGAGCGTGTGAGTGAGCGTGAATGTGAGTGTGTGTGAGAGAGAGAGCGAGAGCGAGAGAGCGAGAGCGAAAGTGCGGGAGAGCGAATGCGAGAGAGCGAGAGAGAGCGAGCGATCGTGAGCGAGAGTGAGAATGAGCATGTGAGATGGAGTGTGAGAGTGAGCGCGTGAGTGAGCGTGAGCATGAGCGAGCGTGAGAGTGAGTGTGAGCATGCGTGCGAGTGCGTGAGAGAGCGAGAGAGAGCGAGAGAGAGCGAGAGAGAGCGTGAGAGAGCGTGAGAGAGCGTGAGAGAGCGTGAGAGAGCGTGAGAGAGCGTGAGAGAGCGTGAGCGAGAGCGACCGAGCGAGAGCGACCGAGCGAGAGAGCATGAGAGTGAGTGAGAGCGACCGAGAGTGAGCGAGCGTGAGAGAGCGAGCGTGAGCGTGAGCGAGCGTGAGAGTGTGCGTGCGAGAGGGAGAGTGTGCGTGAGTGTACGAGAGTGTGAGTGAGCGCGAGAGTGTGTGAGTGAGTGTGAGCGTGAGCAAAAATGTGCGTGAGTGAGTGCGCGCGAGAGAGAGCGCAAGAGTGAGAGTGAATGAGAGTTTGAGCGCGCCCGCGCGTTTCTGGGGTGGGAGGTTGAGAGTGTCAGTGAGAGAGTGTGTATATGTGTGTGAGTGTCAAGTGTCTAAGTCTGTGAGAGGGTGTGTTTGTGCGCGCACATGCACAGGAGTGTCTGTGTGTGTATAATGCAATGTGACATGAACCAGTTGAGGCTGTCCCTGTGGGCCTCAACGGAGGACAACCACCTGATGAAGGAGCAGTGCTCCAAAAGCTAGTGCTTCCAATTAAACCTGTTGGACTATAACCTGGTGTTGTGTGATTTTTAAACTTCAATATCTCAACATTTTATCTGCACTGACACCAATTGTTACAGTTAACCTGAGAATGTAACTTTTAAAAAAAAGTTTTGTGATTTACATATGAAAGAAGTGAAACTATCATGGTCATTCTAACAGATGAAAGACTTAACAATCAAGGTACTTTTCAATGTATAATTTCAGTTACATCACACTGTAAACTTTTGCTGTAAATTCTGTGCCTTACAATTGTGTCCTCCACAACCACCTGGTGAAGGTGCAGAGCTCCGAAAGCTAGTGCTTCCAATTATACCTGTTGGACTATAACCTGGTGCTGTGTGATTTTTATCTTTGTACACCCCAGTCCGACAACGGCCATTCCAAATCATTGCTGGAAACTGATCAAGTTCAGGATACCAGCCTGTCAGGTGGGGACAATGCACCCAATGCACACTGTGCACTAGGAACACAGTAGCCCCTCAATTGTTCAGTGTGGAAAACAACTCACTATCCAAATGGTGTGCAGCGGCGCCCTTTCTGCAAAGTGCAGACCAGAATATGATGCCCTTCCAAACAGAGCAAGAAATAAATCGTGGATTTTGTACAATGACCCTTCAATTGTACAACACCAAATGTCAAATAAAAGGTACAGTGAAAACCTCTGTAAAGTGTTCCAGATGGAATGTTATTTCTAGATAGAGATAGAATTAAATTTTGAAGAATGCTTCAATTCAGATGAAATTCTGAAGCATCAGTATTGGAGGTGTATAATCAGACTGCAGTAATCAAATACAGACACAGGACCTGATCTAATGTAGATAACAGGTGTCTACTGTGACCCCAACCTGACATGATATCGGTCTTTATTTACTGCTTAGTGATAACACTCGCGCATCATTCTTTGGAAAACAGCTAACTCTCTGGGATTAGAAACTTTCCGTTTGAACCTTCTCTGAATTGAGATGAAGAGGTTCTCAAGAGCAATATGAATCTGTCAGTTTTGAAATCAAAGACTTATATTACAGCTCCTAATGCAATAATGCATCATTTGCAACCTTCTAACCTCAAATAAATTGATTGCTTCCAAGTAAATCTGTTCAGGCAAACAGAATTTACTGGCACTCATTCAGACAACATTGCTATTGAGGAAGTGATTTTGTGTCATGCATTTAGAGGGAAACAGCAATTTGTTTTTGTCTAATCAAATACAGAGCAGCTACTTCATCTAAAATAGTGTGAGGAGGTCAAGGGCTGATAGCATCAGTGATAATGTGCCTCTCCTTCTTTGGAAACAAGCAGTTATGGATTAGAATCCTATAGACAGTGTCCCATACCCTGCATTCTACCTGCACAGCCTGATTTGCAACAGCATGGTCAAACTCGGTGCCCTGTTCCTGTCTGTTACAGTGGTCCATAACATCGCCAACAGAACTTGATTTTACTCATGCCTGCACTGTTGTCTCAGGAACAGAATCTCCATGCTTGGCTTTACATTGTCGCAAAGTTAACCTCTGCTTGCATTTGCAATGGTAGCAAGCTCCAACTGGGTTAATATGGGGGTCACAAGGGACACACTCTTCTTCCCTTGTCTAGACCAAGTATCTGCATCTAAACTCTGAGGATAACCTGCAGTAGTCCCTTTAAGAACCTAGGAGACTGGATGTTGATCTGATTAATATTAAATATAGCTGGCTGCCTCAGCACTGTGATTCAAACAGACTCCTGCTTCCTTCAATACGTATGCAAGACAGCCTTATATGTATAGATATAAATGTGGGCTTCTGATCACCATTTTCCACCTGTTTCGTGGTGGAAAATGGAACTATAACATGGTTACAGCACCTGAGCAAATCATTCACTTGTTGTGTCTCATTGCAAGCAAAACTCACCTGATCCCATGCCCTGTAAGGGCTTGTTCCCCACAGCCCCACAATTTTGTCTCTTCATGTATTCATCTGCATTGAAAGCCACGATCGAGTCTACCTCCACCCCACACTCAGGCAGTGGATTCCAGATTTAGGGGGAAGACAGTGGCATAGCTGGAATGGCAGTGGATTAGTAATCATGAGGCTCAGGCCATTCCTCCAGAGACATGGATTCAAATGAAATCTGAATTCATTCAATAACAGCACACCTTAGTAAATGATTTTGCCAGTCATGTAGCAACACCATCGTGCAGGTGTTACAACTACTCTCCTGCTACACACCCAATGAGTATAACCTCAGGTGAACCTTGAAGGCATGACACACAACTCAACTCAAACGCTGAGAAACAATATTCTGAGCCAAGTGATCAGACCATCATTTCCACAAGTCTCCAAGTGACAGCAAGAACTGTCCTATAAGACCAGAATAGAACTTTAGGCCTACAAAACCACATCATCCCCCAGCCTTCAGTTTACTTGGAGACAGTGACAGCATATCATACTGCAGGAATGGCTTTGTCTTCCTTACTCCTTTCATTGGCTTTTGGTGAAGTAGCACTTATTGCATGGATTCATACAGAAGAGGACGGGAGACAGACAAATCTAACCTCCGTAAAATGAGAAATAACAAGAAGTCACAGCCTGAAAGTCATATTGCTGGTCAGGAATAAATGACAGATGTATTTATTTATTCCTCCTTGATGTCAACTTCATGTTTTAGATGACCTTGACTTCGAGTCAGAGATGTACAGCACAGAAACAGACCCTTCACTCCAACTCATTGATGCTGACCTAACTTAATTATCCTAAATTAATCTAGTCCCATTTGCCAGAATTTGGCCCATATCCTTCTTTCAAACACTCATTCAGATGTCTTTTAAAATGTTGCAGTTGAATCGGCCTCCAACACTTCCTCTGGCAGTTTATTCCATACATGCACCTGCCTGTGTGCCAAAAAGTTGCCCCTTAGGTCCCTATTAAATATTTCCTTTCTCATTTTAAACCCATGCCCTCTAGTTTTGGACTTGACTGATTTTATAAACCTCAGACTCTGAGCTCCAGAGAAAATAGACTTTTAAAAAAACACTTAGCAGTTCCCCTGCTGTGAAGAGCTCCCAATATTGAATTTCTTCAAGGTCAGCTGTGAATTTCACTATTTATTTTTCTTTTTAGAAATAACTTTCCTCCCATTTGGTTCCTGCTCCCTCTCTTTTTTTTATTGCACAATTTTTAAATGTTTTTCTAAAATTCCAAAATATTGCACAAGCTTATAAAATAGTAATTACTGCTCCAAGAAATCAAGGAAATCAGCGTCAACACTGAAAATATCTTCAAAAACCTAGCAGCTCTTACAGCCACAATGTTCTCCTGTCCACCATCTTAAATTACCCAGAATCCTTTTCTTATACTGGTTACATTCATACTTCAGTAGAAACATCCACCTAAACTCTGTAAAGGTAGTAACACATTCTACTTTATTGTGCACCTGTAAGTATCGAAGAATTGACTGTCATTAAACAGATGTGCCTGCATTAACTTTACTTACAAACTAAATATATAAACTGAATGAGGCTAGGTGTGCAGCTGAGGGTGCAAAAGGTGATGTTAATCTATTCAGTTTAATTCCTTTTAACTATTGCTTTAGTAGTCAGATACAACTTATTGGCTTATTTTGCCATTTCAGAGGCCAGTTAAGTGTGAACCACTTTGCTGTGGATCTAGAGATGTATGTCATTTGTCAACTGGACCATGTCAGGAGGGTAGATTCTCCTCTCTCAAAGGACTATAGGAAACTGGCTTGATTTTTGCAGTAATTGATCATAGTTGCCTTGATCTTTAAATGCAACTGTTTCCTCAGTATTTCCTGCAGAAAACATACAGATATTGAATCCTCTTGCCACGAAGGCCAATATTTCATTTACCTTCTTCACCACCTGCTGCACTTACATGCTTACTTTCAGCGATTGGTGCACAAGGACACCCAGATCTCTCTCAATTTACCGCTATTCAATTCGTAATCTGTCTTCCTATTTTTGCTACCAAAGTGGATCAGAGGAAATAGAAACAAGTGTAGGTTATTCTACCCCTCAAGCCTGCTATGCCATTCAATGGGATCGTAGCTGATATGACATACCTCACATCCACTTTCCTGTCCTTTCCCCATAACCTCGCATCTATCTACACTATGCCATGTATTTGACAAGACAGAGATATACATTGGTGACAACGATCTTGGTAGAATGAGGCATGAGGTCTTGTATCAAGAATTCCCTCACAGCGCCAGAGACCCGGGTTCAATTCCCGCCTAGGCAACTGTCTGTGTGGAGTTTGCACATTCGCCCGTGTCTGCATGGGTTTCTTCCGGGTGCTCCGGTTTCCTCCCACAGTCCAAAGATGTGCAGGTCAGGTGAACTGGCCATGCTAAATTGCCCGTAGTGTTAGATGAAGGGGTAAATGTAGGGGAATGGGTCTGGATGGGTTGCTCTTCGGAGGGTCAGTGTGGACATGTTGGGCTAAAGAGCTTGTTTCCACACTAAGTAATCTAATCTAATCTAATCTAATCTAATTCAGGGAGCTAGGCAGAAGACAAAAGAACAGCACCTCTAAGGTTATATTCTCTGACTTACTCCCAGTGTCACCAGGTAGCAAGTACAGAAAGGGAGAATAGAACAGGTGAGTGCTCAGGTGGTGGTTTCAGATCCCTGGATTACTAGGACTGTTTCTATGGAAAGTGGGACCTCTACAAATGGGATGGGGTCTGTACCTGAACCAGAATGGGTCCAACATCCTCGACAGTGCTGAGGTTGTGCAGGACATTGGTGAAGTCACTTTTGGAGTATTGAGTACAATTCTGTTTGCCCAGCTATAGGAAGAATGTCATTAAATTGGAGAAGGTTCAGAAAAGATTAGTAAGCATGCTACTGGGACTGGAGGGTTTGAGTTATAAAGAGAAGCTGGATAGGCTGAGACATTTTTCCCCAGAGCATAGGACGCTGAGGGGTGGCCCTACAGAGGTTTATAAAATCATGAAGGGCATAGAAATAACGTGAATAGCAAACCGTACACTATAATCAAAGTATGAATTAGTAAAGGTTCAAGATAAGTTTAGCATAACTTTTATGATATCAAGGTTGCACATTTTGCTCCTGCTAAACAGATACCTAGTTTAACCACATCTGCTCTAAGAATCTTACCTTCAAAGGACAAATCAGCCTTGGAATGAAGGCATCACAGATTCATCAGAATGTTATCAAGAACCTGGATCAGATATATGAAAAAGTTGCATAAAGCTTGGTTTGTAATCATTGGAATACAGATGAGCATACAGTGATTTATTTGCAGTTTTTAGGATTTTGAAAGAAATTGATAAGGGTACAAAGTAAATAAAATATCTGACATTTGCTGGGTAGTCAAGGGCAAGGGGACAATATTAAAATTAGAGCCAGACTGTTCAGGAAAGAAAGTTCAAAATACAAAGGATGGTACAGATTTGGAACTCTAACAGAAACAGCAGACATTAGCCCAACTAATAAATTTAAATTCAAAACTGGGTTATTTTGGTAGGCAAGAGCATGAAGAGAGAAGAGCCAGGGTGGGTGGATAGAGTTGGGGTACTGATCTGACAGAACAGTGGAACAAACGAGAGAGAGAGATAAAAGTGGTGTATCCCTGTTCCAAATAACAAAAACGTCAGGGTGCATTATGCAGACCCCATCAATGCTGAAAAGAGAATACAAAAAGGAGACAAAGCAAGGTCTATTAAATCATGACTTAATTTTGCAAATCTCCAGATTTGGACAAGTTGGGGAAAGTCTAAAATCTAAAGGAGGCAAGTAGCATCAGGATTCATAACCCAGAGAGGGAGCAATAAAGATTTCAAAGTTGACAGGAAAAACGTCACAACACACCCTCAGGTGTGGAGCTAATGACATCAGGATTCTGGTCCAGAGAAGAGTAGGCATCAGGACTCTGTGGTCCAAAGGGTGAGTGGCATCAAGGCTAACCCATGGGCTATGTGGCATCACATCTTCCTTGTCCAGATGGTGAGCTGCATCAGAACCTCATAGTCCAGGTGTTGGAGGGTGGCAAGGGGACTCTAGCTAAAGCTGATTGTTTTAGACACTACAGTAAATAAACAGTAATGTTCAATAAAGTTCTGGTGACGTAGTTTATCAGTTTTGGCTGACAAGCTTTTGTGGAATCAAAAAGTACCATCAGCTAGAGTTCCTAGGAGAAAGCCAGATACAACGGATTCTCACTAAAAATAGTTGCAGCTGTCATCCAAAATGGTGCTTTCCTTAAGTTAATCTACAGCTGGTAACACACTTTCCCAGAAACATATCCATTATGTTTTACTGGGATTTCTTTATAGTAAAATAGCGTTTAAGAAATGAAATAAGCTCCATCAAAATATAATGGTCGTGTCATAAGTACTAAGATGTAGGGGAAAGAAAAAGTGCTTGCAAACACTTAGTGAAAGAAATTAAGTAGCACTCCAAAGAAAGCATCAGGGCCAGCTGTGTGGCCTAGATTACTTCTGCACATCAGCACAAGGGAAGAGTGCATGTCTTTCATATACGCAAGTCTCCATGTCTCATTTCTCCTGAAGGTAACATTCAGCATAGCGTGGGTATAAAGCTAATGTCATTACACACTTCACAGAACACCAAACTCGAGGCTGGACAGAAGCAGCTTCAAAACTCCAAGGCAGTCTCCCTTATCACCCTTGAGGTACTTGGTTTAAATATGTTTCGCAAAAGATTTCAAATGGTTTAGATAATCTGCATCAGTGCAAGTGATCTGTTTCACTTCTGCAGTCATGAGTTATTGGCTGAGCAGGGTTTTATGTTAAGTCTGGAAAATAAATTTATTTGATTAAAATCTAAGCCTTCATCCACCAGATGCTTCACTTAACTACAAGAGATATTTTTGTTTGAAAAGCTGTCACTATCGTCATACCTGGTAACTTCATGAATTTAAGTATCTCAGCTCATTGGATGCAGCCTGACATTTGGATATTGCATAGAAAATGTAACCTCAAGTTTGAATTTCCTTCTTAAACAATGTCGACAAATCCAAACACTATATATTTACATATTTATGGCATTGCAACTCAACAAAATTTTCCAAAACCCAGTGGAAATGTCACAGATTGAGATTTTGCTTTTTTTTAAAAAACGTACGCTGTCCAGCATTCTCCCAGCTGAGAACATACCACAGCATTTAGAAACATTGATGTCTGGCTGTCGCATGTCAGCTCGTATCACAAAAATCTTCTTCAAAGTGAGGAGCTGATTAACCTGTGTGATAACCCCTACAATCACTAATCAATCTTCTTGTGGAACTCATTGAGTATGAGTTTCTTTGATAATAGGCAATGCTTGTCCTGCTGGAACTCATCACTTTTATAAAGAAGGCCTTTGTAACGATCTTTGTATGCAACAAACCAATTTGCTACATGGTGATTTACTGGGGGCAGTTAATAGTTAAGAACCAAAAAAAAAGCAGAGCAATTTCGTGGTTGGGCAAAAATAAGTTGGTTCTGATAGCACTTCCAGATAAAATTTCAAAAAAGTCATGCCCAGGGGTCTCTTATGGTGCAGTGGCAGTGTTCCTATTTCTCGACCAGGAGACCTGGGTTCAATTCCCACCTGCACAAGAGGCAAGGTGAAAGGTTCTAGGTTTACTGAAAATACCAAGGAGAAAATGAGGACTGCAGATGCTGGAGATCAGAGCTGAAAATGTGTTGCTGGAAAAGCGCAGGTCAGGCAGCATCCAAGGAGCAAGAGAATCGACGTTTCGGGCATGAGCCTTTCTTCAGGGCTCTATCCTCATTCCTGAAGAAGGGCTCATGCCCGAAATGTAAATTCTCCTCCTTGGATGCCTCATGACTTGCTGCGCTTACTGAAAATACCATAAAGCAGATGCAGGCTGTGCACATAAATATCCATTTGGCTGCATGGCTAATTTACTGATGATTGTTAAAAACACACAAAAAACAAGTCATGGTGATTTGACGGTGAGAAAAACAACATTCTGTTGTTTATGATCGAACTTCCAGATATAAAAAGCAATAAAACAGACCCAGAGAGGTCTACTGGTAGTATCTTTATCTCTGAGCTAGGAGGCCTCAGTTCAAGTCTCATCCGCTTCAAAGACTCTAGTAACATCTCTGACAGGTTTATTAAAAAGCAGACTCAAAACTGTCTGTCTCTGCCTAGGACTAGTCAATGCTCACTACAAGTAGTAGCTCCATTTTGACATTCAAAAATAAACAATGCTCCTTTTAAGGGGTTCCTGAGTTATTACAACCTGTAATCTGGCCACTTTATTTCAATTACCAAACCAGGCGCTGTCTGTATGTAAGGGCATATGATAAACAAGTTTTCAGAGGACACTAAGATTGGCCAGCTGGTTGACAGCGAGGAAGAAGGTCTTAGACTACAGGACGGTAGATAGAGATTAGTCAGATCAGTGGCAGATGGAATTTAACTCTGATAGGAGAAGGTTTGATGCACTTTGGAAGAAGTAACACAATAAGGGCATAATCAACGAATGACAGAACACCAGGAAGCTCAGACGAATTGAGGGATCACAGGCAATTGTCCACAAATCCCTGAAGGTTGTAGAGCTGGTTAATAGGGTAGTTAAGGCAACTTACGGGACATTTGCCTTTATCAAGCAAGGCGCAGATTATAAGAGCAAGGTCGTCATGTTGGAGCTGCGCAGAACTTTGATTTGGCCACAGTTGGAGTACTGTGTGCAGTTCTTGTCTCTGCATATAGGAAGGATGTGACTAGGCTAGAGGGATCGAAGAGGAGATTCTCCAGGATGTTGCCTGGGATTGTCCACTTTATGTATGAAGACATGCTGGATAAGCTTGGGCTGTTTTCCTTGGAGCAGAGAAAGTTGAAGGGAGACCTGACAGAGGTGCATAAGATTATGACAGGTGTGGACAGGCTGAATAGAATGCAAATGTTCCCCTTATAGTCCCACATTGTCTGGAGACAAGGTTCTATCATTAGACTGATGGTACTCTCCATTTTATGCATGTCGCATGGGCACCATGATAAATAGGACAGCTTCACAACAAATCCAGTATCTTAAAGATAGGACACTTATTTCCCTCTCTTTCCTGGTCAGCATTTCGCAGAGTCCACTCCCTCTAGGACACCCTGGTCCACTCCTACTCTACCCCTAACACCTCCCCACACTCCCACAACACCTTCCTATGCAATTATGGGTGGCATGGTAACCCAGTGGTTAGCATTGCTGCCTAACAGATTCAATTCAATCCTTGGGCAACTGTCTGTGTGGAGTTTGCACGTTCTCAGTATCTGCATGGGTTTCCACCAGATGCCCCAGTTTCTTCCCACATTCCAAGGTGTGCAAATTAGGTTGATTGGCCATGTTAAAATTACCCATAATGCTCAGGGATGTGTACGTTAGATGCGTTAGCCATGGGAAATGCAGGGTTACAGGGTTGGGGTAGGGAGATGGGTCAGAGTGGGATGCTGTTTGGAGGGTCAGTGCGGACTTGTTTGGCTTGGTTCCACACTATAGGGATTCTAAGGATGTGGAGGATGTAATACCTGCCAGTTTACCTCCTCCCCCCGACCATCGAAGGAACCAGACATATATTTCAGGTGAAACACTGTTCACAACATGGTCTACTCTACACTGGGAGACAAAGCATAGGCTGGATGACCGCTTTGCAGAACTCTATTCCTGATGAAGGGCTTTTGCCCAAAACGTCGATTTTCCTGCTCCTTGGATGCTGCCTGACCTGCTGTATGGTTTCCAGCACCACAATAATCTAGACTCTGGTTTCCAGCATCTGCAATCCTTGTTTTTACCTGCTTTGCAGAACACCTATACTCTGTCTCCAAAAATGACCCTAAGCTTCCAGTTGTCTACCACTTCAACACACCACTGTGTTCCCTGACCAACATTTCTGTCACAGGTCTGCTGCAGTGTGCCAATCACAAACTCGAAGAACAGCAACTTATTTTCTACTGAGGGACTCTATATCAAAGTCAATGAGCTTAGAGCTTTTTTCTGTCGTTCTATGTTTTCTAGACATCCCAAGCCCAGTCCTGTCATGACATGAGTCTCTTAGCACATCCCCCATTCCCACATATATCTACTTTCACATGATATGGATTGCATTCAGCACAGGTCAGTCAGTCATTTTTTCATTCTTAGCCTTTCTCACTTACTTAGCTTTTCTTCTGTCCTGGCCTGCTATCCATGATCTCATTGTTTATCTCCACCTTTCACCTCTGTGTGCTCAGTCTCCACCTGCCCACTCACCTGTCCCTTCCTTCTCCCAGCTTCCCCCCTCAACCCCCCACAAACACACACTTTCGACTTTGGCTTCAGCAGAAATACCACATTTTACTAGTTACTGACAGTACTGGAGAAGAGAGTCACAGACTCAAAATGTGAACTGTTTTCTTCCAACAGACACTGCCAGACCTGCTGGATTTCTCCAGCTATCTCTGTTTCCGTTTCCAGTCTCCAGCATCTGCTGTTCTTTGTTTTATCTCAAAGCTCAGTATCTGTGAAGTACTGTGGATTATCAGCAGCATAATTGTACTCAGCCACATAATCTGTAACCATATAATCTTGTATAACCCTAACTACCACTGCTATCAAACCAGGAAACCAACACTTGTTCAGTGAGAAGTATTAGAGAGCACAATTCACAACACAGGACTTTAAACCATCTTCAATCACGAGCACCAGTTGGATAACCCCTCTTGACTTCTCCCCTGAGATTCCCAGCATAGTGGATGCCGATCTGAAGACAATCTTATTCACTCCATGTGATATAAAAAAAACAGCTAAGCAGGATGGATACAGCAAGGTCTCCATAATTAACAGTGCCCCTAGCTAATCTGTTCCATTACAGCTGCAACGCAGACATCTACCCAACACAGAGAATTTCTCAGGTTTGTCCTGTCTAAAGGAAGCAGGACAATCTAACTTAGCCAATTCCCCACCCCAGCAGCCCACTCTCAACAGTGGCTACAACAGTAGGTGAGAGGTTGAGAAAGCTGCAATAAGTGGCTCACTTCTTTACTCCCCAGATCTCTCCACCATCTACAGTACAAGTCAGGAATGTAATGGAATGTTCTTCACTTGAGTGACAGAGTGCAACCACCTACAAGTCACACTCCAGTAATTGGCCAAAGCATTTCCAGCAACAATTTCCAAATTCATGATCTCTACTGCCTGGAAGAACAGCAGCAGTGGAAGAACATGGCATCACTACCATTTGCAACTCACACACCAAATTCACTTTCAAACATTTTGCTGCATCTTCATTATTGCTGAGTCAAGATCTTAGAATCAGCTTCAGAGCAGAACCTAGGGTGTACCCACGCCATGTGGGCTGCGGGTACTCATTGCCACCTTCTCAAGGGCAATGAAAGATGAGCAACAAATGGTGCCCTTCCTCTTGGCAATAGTGCACACATCGCGTGAATGATTAAACAAAATCTACACACTGCCCTTTCGTGGCATCATCCAAAGACATAATGTAAGGAAAATTAGGGGAAAGAAATTAAAATGCTGTGGGCAAAAAAAAAGTGTGACTGGTCTTTTCATACTACAGTTTTAGACACTCTCCTCCCACACGAGATGGGCTGACAACAAGGTTTTCCTTGAAAGCATGAGCCTTACTGCTAATGAGGTACAAGTGAGAATCCGGATTTGGAGAAGCTGCAAGAAACAGATATCAGCAATGGCCTCTTATGAGTCAGTCCCCAGACAGATAGATATATATGTATGTATGTATGTGCATGCCTTTGTGTTAGAGTCCTGCCTGGACTCTGTACAGTAGTACAGATGGTCCCATCCTAGGCTGCCACCACAGTTGGAGTTTCTTCATTTACACCTCTCTGTAACACAATTTACACCTCGCTTTGCTTTTTCCACACCTTCTTTAAGCACCATCACTGCCATGTGTCCTCTCCAGTCCTGGAGGGCAGGCAAAGCTGGCCACCAATACTGATGGAATGCAGAACTCTCAGATGTTGGAAAAGCAATGTTTATGTACCATCTTTAAGCTTTAAAAAAAAATCTGCTTTTGTTTTCTTGTGGACTACAGCTTACTAAGAAAATTCAGTGTGAAAATGGGTGTGTGCACATAACAGGAGTGGGAGTAGTCAAGCATTATACACTGTCGGCTGTTTCAGCCCCAGAGATCAGAAATTTAGTACCTGAGCCTAACAGCAGCCTTGCAAAGGGAATTCAGTGTGACACCAAAGACTATAACCAGCTGATAGAAGAACCAGTCAGCACTGTCTTGTGCTCATTTATGGGATTGAAGATTTGAATTTTCAATGCCTCAAATGCATGGGAAAATTCAAAACACAAACACGTGATTCAAATGGGGCCTGTGATTGCACCATGAATTGGCAAGATTTGTGTCAATCTTCATGATTCCTTTTTAAGGGACAATCTTCTCAAAATGTCAAGTAATTTCTTTCCAAATGAATTAACTCTTGTGCATGCCAGGTGGAAACTTACAATGTGGAAACTTACAGCGTGGAAACAAGTCCACACCGACCCTCCGAAAAGCAATCCACCCAGACCCCTTCACCTAACACTAAGGGCAATGTAGCATGGCCAATTTACCTAACCTGCACATTTTTGGACTGTGGGAGGAAACCGGAGCACCCGGAGGAAACCCACGCAGCCACGGGGAGAATGCGCAAACTCCACAGTTACCTGAGGCAGGAATTGAACCCGGGTCTCTGGCGCTGTGAGGCAGCAGTGCTAACTGCTGTGCCACCATGCGCCTGTGACAATCCAGGAAGTACACTGCCTGTCATTTTTCTCGGTGGGGAGGGGGGGAAAAAAATCACAGAATCATAAAATTCCAACAATGTGAAAGCAGGCCATTCCAAAAAGAGAATCCCACCCAGACCCACCCCCTCAACACTGTCCCCACAACTCTACATTTCCCATGACTTATCCACCTAGCCTACACATTTGTGGATAGTATGGGCAATTCAGCATGGCCAATCCACCTAACCAGCATGACTGGACTGTGAATGGTGGTGAAATTGTGAAGGAAAAATGTTGAAAGTACAACTTCACCACCAAGAACTCAACTGCTTCATTTCCTATTATTTAGGTATGTTATCTGGCAGCAGAATATATACACACACAGTCATATTAACGTCATCCGCCTATATTGGAGCGAAGTCAGTTGGCTGTTTCACAAGTGTGTTTGCGGGGATCTCACCTCATTACACACTTCTGATCAACAGCTGGCTTCCTGATTATCAAGTCTTATCAGGATGATGAAAAACTGGAGCTGTGATATTTAAATGCGAGTTGGTGGATATTTTTAGCCCTACTTTAACAAGTCACAGGCTGTTTTATTATGACATCAGATTAGCAGCCCAGACGCGAGAACTTAAATCCCACCATCGCAATTTGTGAAAATGAATGAACAAATCTGGTAATTTTCGGTCTGGCACCAGACAATGATGATGAAAGCTTGCTAGTTATTGTTAAAAAAAACCCACAGGATCATTAATGTCCTTGAGAGAAAGGAGCATGTTATCTCATGACCTGCATATGACTCCAGACCCACATGGTCTAACTATGTCTTTACAACCTCTGAAATGGCCTCACGAGCCACTCACTCACTCACAATAAAACAGAATGGGCAAGAGCACAACCTTGTCACTGTCGCCCACATCATAAGAATAAATTAAAAACAAGCTGTGCAAGGCAAGGCTTTTTAAGTTCCCTCCGATTTCAATGGCATCTGTATTTACAAAACAATATCAGAAAAATAGCCTGGTGTGGTAAATCCAATATAGAAAATACAAGGCAAGAACTGTACTCAGCAAAGAACAACTGTTTGTCTTCGGTGGTTCTGAGCACATTAGTCATTTCAAACTGAAAAGGAATGACGTTCAGGCTTGGAAGCTATCAAAGTCCTAGGTACCTTTAATGAGGTAGCTTCATAGTTAAACACTGAACATTAAATAAGTCTGTCTGAAAACCAGGTCACAGCGAAAGCACTCCCCTCCTACTGATCGCTAATCGCAATCCTTTAGGAGAAATGATGCTTCAAAGAGCAGAGGTGCTGAACAATTGCCAGTCAGACCAATCTTGAAACAGACTCCACATTATAGAGATGGCTCAAGGGCACCTTTCAAATACAAGAAAAATGGGCAGTAATTGGAACTTCAATCCATAAACACACATATCTCAGGTCAAACGTTTAAAAAGATAACAAGGAGACCAAGGATGAACAATAAATTTCTTCTTAAAAAGAATCATCACATTCACCACTCAAACTGCTTTGAGATGTGTTACTGTTACAATTCAGACCTTTTGTTAGTAGCTTACCCTTAAATAACCTACTCACCTGGTCAGTGAGCCAGCTTGCATCCTCTGTAAACTTCAGCCCACTAAATTTCTCATGTCTGCGCCACACTTCACTCGTCTACCAACCCTGAGTTCACCGATTTACATCGGTGGCCTGGTAATTTCACACCCCCGTTCTCATTCTCCTCAGGGTATTGCTCTTTCCTAGCTCTATAACCTCCTCCAGCTCTACAGAACTCCTCTCTCTTTATTATCCCTCCACATCACAATATTTTATCACCTCTAGTGACCTTAAACTATGGATTCCTTCCCTAATCTGTCCACCTTGCTCTCAGCCATTAAGATTATTTTTAAATCCACCTCTTTTACACTCTCTTTCACCTGTCTTAATATCTTCCAGATGTTGCATCATGAAATCTTTTGTTGTCTGATCTCCTTGATCTTCACCCTGTTGTGAATAATCTCCTCTATTCCCTTCAGTTCTAGTGAGGGGTCACTACCCTGAAGAATTCACCTATGTTTCTCTCCACAGATAATGCCTAACTTGCCATAATTTTATAGTATTTTTGTTCTTATCTTAAATTTCATTATCAGTTTTACCAGCTTCATCAACCCAAGGTACTTCTTTGAATATCCAGACAGCTTCCCTAAATCTGTTATACCCCTAGTTGGTCCCACTCACTTGGAACTTCAATTTATTGTGTAACATCACCTCATACTTGCTGACTTTGAATAGGATAAGTCACACCACATATTCCACTGAGACAGAAAGGTATGGGAGCCTGAAACTAGAGGGCATCGATTTAAGGTGAGAGGGGAAAGATTTACAAAGAACCTGAGACAACTTTTTCACACAGGGGTGGTGCGTATACAGAAGGAGCACCAGAGGAAATGGTAGAGGGGAGTACAATTACAACATTTAAAAGACATTTGGTTAGGTACTTGGAAGGAAAGGTTTAGAGGGGTATAGGCAAACACTGACAGATGGGACTAGTTCAATTATGGTAACCTTGTCGACCTGGACAAGTTGGGCCAAAGAGCCTGTTTCCGTGTTTTACACCTCTAGGACTCTCCCTCGTGAGCTTGGTGCCAGTTTCAGTATTTAGCAGGTAAATTGTTGTTTAGTTTAGAGCTGCATAAGGGAAAGGCAAGAGCTCTAGCTTCTTTACAATTGCAAACTTATTTTCTACTTAAATTTAGGGTAGGAATTTCTTTTAAACCAAATGACTGACAGAGGAGTTCAGTCTCATATGTTGCACAGCCTGCAACATGTGAGGAATCTTAGAAGCTCCTGACAGTCCGGATGACCACATCTGCAGGAAGTAACACTGGTTTGATCAGCTTGAGCATCAAATTCTGGAGCTTAATTAATGGTTACAGGCACAGCAGTGCATCCACCAGAGTTACACGGAGAGCGTGTTTTTATGCAGGGTCATTCCGCAGCTTAAGGATCTTTAGTCAGGGAGGAATGGCTGATTGTCAGGCAGAAGATAGATGACAGGCAGGTAAACTCCAGAGTGTTTCCACTCTGCACTGGAAAATAGTCAGAATGACTGTTGTTCGAGGGAGTGAAGACAGACTCCAGATGCACAAGGTGGGAGCAGACAGAGAGGAAGCTACTGTGTAGGAGATTCAATAGTGAGGGGTACAGATATGTGTTTCTATGGCCACAGATGTGACTCCAGGGGAGTGTGCTGACTACCTGGTCAAGGATGACAGTTAACAACTACAGGCAGCATGAAGGGGGAGGGCAAACAGTCACAGATTGTGGTTCACATCAGTACCAATGACAAGGGCAGAAAGAGGATGAAATCCTGCAACAAGAATTTATGAAGCCGGGCTGTGAAAAGCAAGACCTCAAAAATTGTGATTAGTGGATTATTTGCGCAGTGCCATACGCTAAGGAGGATAGTAATAGGTGGATAGAGTGAATGAACATAAGGCTGAAGATTTGGTGGAGGAGAAAGAGTTTTAGATTCTTGGATCTCTGGGGAAGATGGGACCTGTATAAGACTGATGGGTTGTTCCTGAACCGCAACAGGACCAACGTCCATGCGAAGGGACAGACAATTACCGAAGAAACTCCAAGTCGTCAATTTGATAGACAGAACATATAGTTTTAACACAAGGGAGCTCAATGTGATTGATGATATTTATTTTAATGCAAGGACTCTTACGGGAATTGAAGGTGCTGATTAACAGACGGGAACATGACATCATTATTACCATAGAGACATTCGGGAGGGACAGGACTGGCAGCTCAATATTCCAGGTTGCAGAATCTTTAGTTGAGAGAGGGAGGGATGTAAAAGAGGAGTCAATTATTACAATAAGGAAGGATTATATCTTAGAAGATTCCTCAATTGAGGTCATACGGGCATATCAAAAGTTGGCAGGATCTTTCTGAATTAAGTATGTTCATTGAGTCACTCTGTCTGGTACCAGAAGAAGTTGAATAAACAGGCTGTCCAACTATTTCAGAGTAGGATGATTGTGAATGCAATTTTTAAAAAAAAATTTATGGAAAAACTATTTTATGGTAAAGCGAATTGAAAATCCATTGTATGAAACCTTTGTTTTTTCTCTTGAAGCAGACTGTTGGGGAAAAGGTAAAATATCATCGATGATCCTCAAGTAACTAAACAGAAACCAAGGATTGAATTGTGGCTGATATAGGTAAGGGTTACATCAGATAGGCCCTTGTTCACTGAGTGTTTTGGATTTCCTGTACTGTTACTCAGACTGCGTTATAGTACAGTATCTGATATTGCATCAAAGTACAGATTCCCTACTTTTACCATATAGCACAGTGAATTCTTTTAAAATATATTTGTTCAAGGGCTGCAGGAGTCACTAACAGGGCCAACATTTGTTGTCCATCCCTAATTGCTCGGACTGTGTGCTTGCTAGGCTGTTTGAGGACAGTTGGTAATCAGTCACATGGCTGTAGATCTAGAGTCCCATATAGGCCATTTGAGGGAAGGATAGCAGATTTCTTTCCCCAATGGCATTTAGGGGACCGGGTGGGTTTTTATGGCAATTGATGCTGTGGTTTTGGTCATTGTTACTTTATATTGTAGATTTTTAAATTCCACCAGCTGCTATGGTGGGTTTTGAAACCATGTCCCAGATCTTTAGCCTAGGTTGTTGGGTTGCTAGTGTAGAGTCACTATGCCACCATCTCCCCTTATTTGTGTTTGCTGACTGTTTCAAACCGCAAATTTTCTTTGCCACATTCAGAATCCCTGATTTCAGTTATTTCCCTCCTTCAATCTCTATCCAATTGCCTGATTGTCCCAGGCTCAGTTCTCTCTGATTGTGGCCTCTAATTAGTTTAATTTGTGACTAACGTGGTGACCAGCTGACAGTGCTTATCTGTTTCCCAGCCTTCCTCAATCGCCTCAGCAATGTTTCTGTGATGGAGTGGTCATTTGGTGCTAAAAGGGTCTTCTTGGGCTGATCTTATGCCACCTGTTTGATGCTGAAGCTGTTCTCATCCACTATAGTGCTCCCTGATTCCAATCAAAAAAACAAGGCCAGCAAATTACATTGTAGCTTTCATTTTTCTAGTGCCTTAACGTAAATGTAGTGAAATGTCCCAGGTTGCTTCATAGGCACACAATCAGACAAAAACAATCAGTCAAAGAAAATTTAGGGCAGGTGGCAGGACTTATACACTTAATGGTAAGGTCTTAGGGAGTGTTGCTGAACAAAGAGACCTTGGAGTGCAGGTTCATAGCTCCTTGAAAGTGGAGTCACAGGTAGATAGGATAGTGAAGGCGGCATCTGGTATGCTCTCTTTTATTGGTCAGAGTATTGAGTACAGGAGTTGGGAGGTCATGTTGCGGCTGTACAGGACATTGGTTAGGTCACTGTTGGAATATTGTGTGCAATTCTGGTCCCCTTCCTATCGGAAAGATGTTGTGAAACTTGAAAGGGTTCAGAAAAGATTTACAAGGATGTTGCCAGGGTTGGAGGATTTGAGCTAAAGGGAGAGGCTGAACAGGCTGAGGCTGTTTTCCCTGGAGCATTAGAGACTGAGGGGTGACCTTATAGAGGTTTACAAAATTATGAGGAGCATGGATAGGATAAATAGACAAAGTCTTTTCCCTGGGGTAGGGGAGTCCAGAACTAGAGGGCATAGGTTTAGTGTGAGAGGAGAAAGATATAAAAGGGACCCGAGGGGTAATGCTTCCACGCAGAGAGTGGTACGTGTATGGAATGAGCTGCCAGAGGAAGTGGTGGAGGCTGGTACAATTGCAACATTTAAGAGGCATTTGGATGGGTATATGAACAGGAAGGGTTTGGAGGGATATGGGCTGGGTGCTGGCAGGTGGGGACTAGATTGGGTTGGGATATCTGGTCGGCATGGACGGGTTGGACCGAAGGGTCTGTTTCCATGCTGTACATCTCTCTGACTCTGAGTAGAGCTTAAAAACAAAAAGAGCAGGCAGTCACATTGTTGGGCTATACTCCAAACCTCAAAACTGCCAGCAAGAGATAGAGGAGCAGATACTGAGACAAGTTCGGAACATGTACAAATAATAGGGTAATATTAATGGGGAATTTCAACTTGCCCAATATTTACTTAGACAGACAAAGTGCAAAAGGTTTAGAGGGGATGGAATTCTTGGAATGTATCCAGGAGAGCTTTTTGGGCTAGCACAAAGAAAGTCTGACAAGAGATGGGGCCAGTGGTGAACATAGTTTTAGGGAACAAAGGCAGGAGAGTGGTATAATGGTCAGTGGGACAGCATTTTGGTAATTGTGACCATAACATTCATAATATACAAGCATCAAGCACTGGCTAGCTCCAATAACAGACAATCTACCTATCGCTCCTTGACATTCAATAGTGTTACCATCACTGAATTCTGTCAAATGGAGGGTATCACTTAACAGAAAAATGAGCTGGACTAACCATATAAATAGTGGCTGTAAGAGCAGGTCAAAGGCGAGGATTCTTGGAGTAAGTAATTCACCTCCTGACTCCTCAAAACCTATTCACCATCTCCAAAGCACAAGTTGGAAGTGTGATAGAATACTCCTCACTTGTCTGGATGAGTGCAGTTCCAACTGCTCTCAAAAAGCTTGACACCATCCAGCAGAAAAGCAGCCCACTTGATTGACACCACATCCACAAACATTTACTTCCTCCACCTCCAATTCTCAGTAGCAGCTGGGTGCATCATCTGCAAGATGCATTGCACAAATTCAGCAAAACCCATTGGGAGTACCTTAAATGCATGATGACTTCCATCTAGAAAGACAAGGGCAACAGATACATGGGAACATTAACACCTGAAAGTACCCCTCCAAGATGTTCACCACCCAGACTTGGAAAATTATTGCTGTTCCTTCAATGTTGTTGAATTAAAATCTTGGAACTTGCTCTCAAATGTCAACTGTGGGGTCTACGTATAGCACATGGACTGTGGTGGTTCAAGGTGACAGCTCACCACCACCTTCTGAAGGGCAGCTAGGTACAGGCAATAAATTCTGTCCAGCCAGTAACTCACTAAGATTTAAGGTAGTCAAGGAAAGGACAAGGATGGGTTAGAAATGAAGGTTTTTAATTCAAGGATAGACCAATTTTAATATGATAAAAACAGGATCTGACCAAAATGGACTGAGCAGCAGCAGCTTGTTAGAAAATCTATACTGGAGTAGTGTGAATCTTTCAAAAAAGAAACATTGAGATTGTATGGCCAGAGTGGGAATTCCATAGGAACCCTGGAGATTAAGGAATGTACTCAGTTGGATAAGGAAGAAAAGAAAATGAAGCTTACAGTAGTTATGATAGATTATAAAGGCTCGGAAAAGCAGAAGCCCTAGGGATATATAAGGAAGTGTGGGGCAGGGAAGGGTGGGGGTGATGGAGGTGGTGATACTTAAAATAAAAATCAGCAAAGCAGAGGGGGCATTGAAAAAATACAGTTGGGTAAAATAAAGGAAAATTGAAAGGCATTTTACAAGTATATTAGGGGCAAGGGGATAACCAGGGAAAGAGAGACTTAATTGGCAAATTGAAAATATAGGTGAGGTTTTAAATGAGCAGTGATAGATGAAAAAGACATAGGTTTAGAAATGAGGGAAATACGCTGTGATAAATTTGAGTAAATTAAATTGAGATAGAGGAGGTATTACCAGTTTTAGTGTGCATACATTCTCAAGGCCTAATGAGATGCATTCCATGCTGCTCTGGGAGGCAAGGTAGGAGATTACAGGAACCTGGACATTAATTTTCAACTTCTCTCTGGGGGGGGCGGGGGGGAAACGAGGTGGGAGAGGGGGTTGGGGGAGAGGGGGGTGTGGGGTGAGGAAGAGGAGGAGGACAGAGATCTATTGTACCATGATTCAAGAAAGGTGTTAGAGATTGATCAGGGAACTATAGACCACAAGTCTAAGATCAGTGACGTGGAAACTACTGGAAGAAAATCTGATGGATAGAATTATCTCCATTTAGAGAGGTAAGGATTAATCAAGGATAGTCCGCATGGCCTTGGAGGGGGAGATCATGTCTAGCAGGTTCGACTGAAATGTAAAAGGTGACTGGATGTGTAGATGTGGGTTGTGCACTGGATGTAAGCTACGTGAACTTTGGAAAGGCGTTTTACAATATCCCACATGGGAGACTGGGCAAGAAGGAAAGAGTGCAAGGGATCCAGGGGAATTGGGCAACTGGACCCTAAATTAGCTTAGTGGCAGGAAGCAGAGGGTGATGGTTGAAGGGTATTTGTTGTGACTGGAAGCTTGCTTCCAGTTCGGTGCTACAGAAATTGGTGCTGTGTTTCTTGCTATTTGTAGTCTACATCATCCTGACATGGCCTTACGAGGTATGATCAGTAAATTTACAGAACTTGTGTGTCAGTTTCACTTTTTACTAAGTAGGTCGTGGATTCAAGTCCCTTTCAGCACAATCTAGTCTGACACTTCAGTGTCACACTGAGTAAACAATGGCTTTTGAATGGGATTCACCACATTAGTCAGATGCAAAAGATCCCAAGACATTATTCAAACAAATATGGGCAGTTCTACCAATTACTGAACAAACATTCATTGTAAACAAAGCAGCTGCTGATCATATATTTCATTTAGTTAGCTTAAATATTACTTAAGTCGTCTGGGGAAGCTAAGCACACATCCTGTACCTGATCTGCAGGATCTATCTTAATCTAACACGGGCACTGTTTTAGATTCAACTATCAAGTTCAAACTTAAGTCTTTAAGAGGGGCTCAGACGTTTAAACAAAAATTTAAATATATTAAAAAGATACAATAAACAATTTAAAAGATTAAAGTTATTCAAATACATATGTAATCAAAAATTAACTTTCACATTTAAAATTTTGTTTTAAAACACACAGTTTTGACATAAGAAATTTCAGTGACTGAAAGGTACTTTTTTTTATTTGAGTGATTCATCAACAAATCATGGTGCTGAAATGTTAATTTGCTTCCTCCATTAAGATATGTTGACAAAGAAGTTTGCATGAATGTTTACTTTGAAGTATTCCAACATAAACTTTCAAACGTCCATATAAAAAATACAGTCGGTTCTGATATAATGCGATAATTCTGCTCTCGTGCAATCTTGTGTTATAAGAAAATCGCACAATAACCATGCTTTTTAAACTAATGGGGCTGGAATCGCATTGTAGCCAATACAGGCAAGGAAAGTTTGCATTCTACAAATAACTGTCTAAAATCTTCAATTGTGTTCAAGCCGATTTTCATTGAAGAAACATGCATTACAGCAGAACCGATACATTACAGACAGTAACATTAGCGGACAAGAAATGTACATTATACATAAGGTTTTTAATGACCTGTACAAAATATTGTGGTTCAGCCAAATATATTGAAGTATTCAGTTCCACCTACAGGAACTCTATGTAGCTCATAAATTACATTATCAAACATGCTTTTACAATATTCAAAGCATGAGACTACTTGATATATAGGGATATGAAATTAATATCTAATCTCCTTTATCACACTGTTGATACTTTAGCGCTGGTGGGGTGTCAGTACGTACTTCCCAATAAGCTGGGAAAGTTCATTAGCAGTCCTTCACAGATTAGTTGAGCATGCATCAGAGAAGATCACGTGACATTGACCGAAACAACATTCAAAGCAGATCATAATAGAGGCCAATTTCCTTGTAAGTCAAACATGCAACCGATATATTAGCCAATAGGATTGCTCAAGCTCGTCAATTTGCAAGTCCAATCGAGAAGGTTGGAAAGCCTCTACCTCAAGCGCTTGTTGCTCATACCTCAGCTGGATGAAAGCTTTGTTAGTTCTTAGCCAGCATTCTGAATAAAGCATAACACAAACATGAGACATCAATTCTGGCTTTGGGATGGGGGTAAGATAAGAGACCAAGACTAAGTGATGACAACACTCCAGTAATGTACTTCTGGGTGAATGTATACAACAAACCACCATTTAAATTGATAAGAAATAATAGATTAACTCCTAGTAATTACTGGGCAAATCCCATGCTCACCAGTTTAGAGAGGTCGTCAAACCTACCCTGAAAGTGATCCAGATATAATTATTTAATTTTGAGATTCCATAGAACATTCAATTATTGTTGCCACAATTCACCTTTGTATTTTTAAAAACAGATCTTCTCAAAACTGTTACCATCATGGGAGATTTTCAGCTAAGAACACCAGCTGGTCCATATGTTTTGGCTTCACGCTGCTTCGGTACTCAGTAAGTGCATAACTACTATTGCTGAATGCTCTCTCTGATGCCACATTCATTGCAGAAATACAGAGATACTTTTTGGCTAACTTTGCCAGTAAAGGCAGACAATTCTGAGTGGCTTTCCACCATTGAAGAGGACAGCTCTCTAGAGAGAGTTTAGGCTCCTTGAAATAAAAATCCAGTTCTCGGTCAAGCTGTTCTTGTAGTGACACAGACGTCGTCACCACTTTGTCTGTACCTCCATCTCCACTCTGTTTTCCAAATACCTTGGCAAGTCCCCCACCATATTTGGCCTTCTTTGGTTGACTTGGCCCTGGGCTATCTCGATCATACCAGCTGCAAGAGCTCAATGGCGAAACAGTTGAGCCATCAAAGCTAATTTGAAACAATGATGATTCTTCAGCTATTTTTCCAGCAAGAATCTCTCCTTTAATTTGCTGCAGGACATTTTCTAGATTGTCTACACAAGTGGGACCAAAGCGGGGATCAATGAATGTAACTTTCTCCAGAAAATGAACCAAGTCTGGGTCTCCATATCGCATTTCAAGGTCTCGTTTGATTCGCATTCTCATGAGAAAACTAAGAGTCAACTCCTCTTGTTCCTCTCTCACAAGATCATTGCAAATGTGCTTTATAAGAGGATTTATTGCTGAAATAGAAATGAATTTTTCTGAAGACAGGGCTTCAGTCATTTCACGAAAAGGACGTAAAACACTTATAACTGACTCAAGAACATCAATGTCCTGCCACGTTGGAACAAGGCGACATATTTTATGATCATGAGCTAACACAGCTCTGACAGCATCCTGTTGCTCAAGAAATCTTTCCAACATATTCAAAGTAGTCCCCCAATGGTAGTTGACATCTGCTTTCAGTGAATTCCTTGGAAGCCCTTTCTGACTTTGTGCTATAGAAAAATCCCGCTTCCTCCTCCAGCTGCGTGAAAACTGAGAAAATATTTGACGGGACAACTGTATGATTCGTTCAATGCGGGAATCCTCGAGACCTTTTTGGAGAGAACATTGCAAGTTCCGACTGAAGCAAGTTATTCTCTTCCAGCCTAGTAACTCACAGGCATGTTTAATAGCAGGTCCATTGTCAGTAGTGATGGCTACAAGGTTGATTGGGTCTAGACCCCACTCTTCCAGCACATCTTCAAGGGCACACTTTAGACTCTGACCGGTGTGTTCATCTGGTAGATACTGAGTCTGCAGACAATGGCTTTTGAGGATCCAATCATTGTCTACATATTGAACCCCACATGTCAGGTACATTTCATTGTTCCTACTTGTCCATGTTTCAACAGTTGCAGCAAAACAATCTCCACTCTTTAACTCTTTCTCAACAACTTTGCGAACATCTGCATAAAGTGATGGAATAGCTACTCTGGAAAAGTAATTCTTGCTTGGCAGCTCATACCTTGGGTTGAACTTGCTCAAGAGGTGCTGAAAGCCAGGCTTGGAAATGGTACTCAGAGGCATTCTATCCTTGGTGACGTAGTAAGTCACAGCCTTAGTCAGCTCCCTGTGCTCTCTGGGCTTTGGATCAAATTTATCCTTTCGCTGAAAGATCTCCCGCATGGTGGCGGTCTGTTCCCTGCCTGGCTCCCCAGAAGCTGTAGTGGTTGGTGGTGCCTGGTTGGGTTTTCCTTTCACTTCTATATAAATATGGGGGTGTTGCGATTTCAGATGTGCATAAAGATTACTTGTGTTTGAAGCTTTTGCTGGAATGACACGGAAACAGATTTTACAGACAGGAGTTTCAATGTTTTCTGGTCTACCATCACTGCCAGGTTGGAAGCCGAAATATCTCCACACTTCTGATGTAGTGTTGCTTTTCTCCACAAGCTGAGGCCTTTCAATTTTCACAAATGATGATCCACAATGTACAATGTCACTGTCTCCTTCCATTACTCTGAATATGCTTCAAAAGAGGATAACTAAAGCAGCATAAGGTCTTCTTTCTGAAATAGTTCACATGGGAAGATCAAATGGATGCCACCACCCAGGTAGGGGATCCAGTTACAGCTGGGATTGGGCAAGACAGTCCTGCTGCCTAGAAACAAAATTTAAGGTGACATATTATTGATTTAAAAAGAAAACTAGATTTGCACATTTTGGCAATTCTCTGAATAATTTTGGTTCCAACAAAAAAAAATTCTTCTTCACCAAAATGTACCACAAAGATCATTATCATTTGTTCCCATTAGCTAGTAGAGAAGGTATTAAAGAAAGTAAGAGAAAGAAGTGACCCATTGGAGAGACAGTAACCAGGAGGAAAAGCAACAAAGGGCAACTCATAGGTCAAGATCCAAATAAAGACAAAATGACAAGTTCAAGAGATGTGTGAATATGGATAATGGAGCCAGTGCAGTTGAGAGGAAGGGAAGAAGAATGAAAGGCTCTTTAGTGCAGAAAAATCATTTGTAAAGAGTTCCAATCTTGTCAAACTGCCTGCCAAAGCAAGGAATAGGCCAACAAAACATACACCTTATCAGACATTACCATTAAAATGCTGAAATCCTTTCCCAATAATAAAATAATTCATTGGAAGCAGGGTTAAAGTTTGTTCTAATGGGGAAGTAACAAATTTAAAATTCAAATTACAGATTAGAGTCTCTGACTAAATGTGCACTTTTAACAAAATCCTGCTGTAAAATCCTCCTTAGTCAGCTTAGTAATGAGTTTGTTAAAGTTAGGTTTCCAATTTGATGGTGACATTCGATTCTTTGCAACAAATTTAGAAAGAATGACTTTGATACAGTAACCTAGTACCAGACCTGCTCTGTGTAACCCAAAAGCACAAAACCTTTACTCATCTGCAACTTAATGTGCTTGCTTCTTGATAACCCAAAACAACAACTAAAAGCCGACAAATAAATGGACATGGAATCCACAATCTGTGGTCAAATTCTATGATCTGGTAAACATGTTTGAAACGTCCAAGTGATTGACAATCAAACAACAGAATACCAACACTCCAAATTCAAAATTGCAATGGTCAATTATAAAGCAGCATCTGAAACTTTTATTTATCCATAAATGTCACAATGTGTAGATTTAGACATTTTTCGGAGGTAATGCTGCCTAAGTTTTGAGAATGCCTCTGGATATAGTCAGGATTGGAAACTCTTGCCCCACCCACTGACTACAGCAGGCAGGTAGTATCACTCTCATCATACTTTGACCTTCAAAATATAACAAAAAAGTGCCTTCATTTTGCTTAGAGACGTCCACTCATCCACTGGTAACGTTATGCTCTGGTGCAATCTTGTTCTAAAGTGAGCCAAAGCGTGATGTGAAGTTTCCCCATGTGATATGTCCCAAATACTGTACTTGAAGGTCACTTGAGGACTGGTAATACCCCACTGTACCACAATTTTTAAAAAAACGTTTTTAAAAACAAAAATCAGAAGTGCTGCTGTTTCTCTGAGGATCATGTCATGAGCCAGCAGAATAGCAGCTCAAGAACATCAAAGACTTTATAAATACCCATAATTATTGACCATCAGCTTAGACAGAACATCCCTCAACCCTTGAATTCATGCAGTATGTATCTCTAATCTAACACTTTTGTTCATTCTCCAAGCAAGATTACCAACTCTAGTTGGAAGTATTCCTGGATATTTCATCCAATGGCTACTTCCCTCTAACTACTCTACCTACGCAATGCATCCACTTTCAGAGCGTACCCAAGCACACAAATGCTACACTCTTCAGTGATCAAAAGAGATTTAAATCAAAGTCATCTTCCTGTGACCTTCGTCATGAGTTGTGTACAGCAGTGTGCAGGAAAATAATTGCTAGACAATCCAGGGCAATTTTAGAGAGCTGCCAACTCTACGTCGAGACGATGGAGGGATATCGGTACGGCAATGGGTGTTCCATTTTTAAAAAAACAACAAAAAGAGAATAAGTTCTACATTTATATCTATAGCACAGAAGTTATTTAACTGCAAGTAACTGCTCCCAGTGCACTTGGGCCAAATTGTATCTTAACTTAGTAAAACTAGCCTTTGGAGCAGAATTAGTCCACTCTGTCCATCGAGTCTACTTTGCTATTTGGTCATGGCTGATATATTTCTTAGCAATCAATTTCTCCTGCTTTCTCCCCATAATGCTCGGTTCCCTCACTAATCAAGAATTTCTATCTTGAATATTCTCAGTGACTTAGTCTCCACAGCCCTCTGTATCAGTGAGTTCCACTGATTCACCGGCCTCTGACTGAAGAAATTCCTCATCTCACTTCTAAAAAAGAGTCATCCCTTCACTTTGAGGCTGTGCCCTCAGGTCCTAGACTCTCCTACTTGTGGAAACATCCCCATGTCCATTCTATTCAGGCCTCTCAGTATTCTGCCATGCTCACAGACCCCTCATCCTTCCTACATACAAAATCCAAAATGACTCAATATTCCAAATGTGGTCTGACCAGACCTTATACAGCTTCAGCCATACATCTCTGCTCTTGTATTCTAGCCCTTTTGAAATGAACGCTAACATTACATTTCCCTTCCTATCTGCCAGCTATACATGCATGTTCACCTCAAGAGAATCCTGAATATGGACACCCAGGTTCCTTTGTGTTTCTCATTTCTGAAGTCTTTCCTCATTCAGTTTAGAACTTTAATTCCCAACTCATCTTTATCCTTTTCCATAACTATCCTAAATCTAACTGATTGCTATCTCCAAAAGGGATTCAGAATGTTAGGTTCAGAATTGCTCTCTCATTTGTTGGGCTTTTGATATGCTGCTAAAAATTCTCTCCTGGATGCAATTTAAGAATATTGTTCCCTCCCTATCTAGCACACTAAAACCATAATTTAATATTTGGGTAGTTAAAATCTCATTTACTGCCTTCTACCTCTCTGAAATTTGATTACACATAATAAGGCAGTAATAGGAGATTTTAACCACTCAAATATTAACTCAGATGGTTTTAATTTGCAAGGTACAATTACAGGTTTTTATCTTCTGTTTCGCCCGAACAGACTAGGGGCTCCTGGTATACACCGAGCAGCTTGTTTGCCCCTTTTGGGCTTTTTTTCACTTTTATCCATAATGACTCATTCGACAATTCTTCCAAGATATCTCTCCTCACTGCTACAATTGATTCGTTGATAAATACATCTTCTACGTCCCTCTCAATCGCATACCCTACATCCAGGAATGCTCAGCTACCAATCCTGCCCACCTTTCACCAAGTCTTGATCATAGCTATGGGGCAATACACCCATTTGCTTATCTGTGCCCATAGCTCATGCATCTTATTCTTCAAGAAGCTAACAGCAGGTACATTGTAAGCTGAGGGTTTCTGCATTTCATAGAATCATGGAATCACTACAGTGTGGAAACAGGCCCTTTGGTCCAACAAGTCCACATTTAACCTTGCACTTTGTTTCTGGCCTGAAGTAGCTGTGCTAATTATTTAAAATTACAGTAAGCACCGGTAATTTCACCATTATTTTGGCAATTAACCAGACTATCATCCACTTTACTATTAGTAATTCTTACATGTTTCACATAAGACCAATTTTCAGATGCTTTCTTTCCAGATTGATGACTCCATTATTTCATTCTTTTCTCACGATCTAAGAGTCCTATCAGCAGGAATGAGGTTAGTGACACCCCTCTACACTGCCTCATGATGACTAATATTAAATGTATGGTTTGCTACACACTACACAGCTTAATCATAACCTCCTTTTTGATGGACGTTGTATTGTTTTGGCTACATAGCTCAACAGGAGAAAGTGAGGACTGCAGATGCTGGAGATCAGAGCTGAAAATGTGTTGCTGGAAAAGCGCAGCAGGTCAGGCAGCATCCAAGGAGCAGGAGAATCAACGTTTCGGGTGTGAGCCCTTCTTCAGGAATGAGGAACATGTGCCAAGCAGGCTAAGATAAAAGGTAGGGAGGAGGGACTTGCTCACAAGTCAATCTTTGTGATTCAGCTATTTTAACATCATTCATAAATACAGAATTTTAAAAATGCTACACTGGAAACACATGCACTTACTGACTTCCTTCTGTTTGTTATCCTTATAATCTGCTGTTCATTAAGGCAGGAGTAGACCAGTCTGCATAAACACAAAAGAAATCTCTCATTTTTATAGATGAAGCCTGACTGTGTAGGCCTCAGACAGCAAGCAGCAACGCACAGCACCTGCCTTCAGTTATTCATGCTTTTCTACTTAGCAGCAAACAATTTCTCATGTATTGCAAGGTTAAAACTAAATGTAGTGACAATAATCATATATGAAGAGTAACACTGCAGCTACACACAGAAGAGGCCTGTACTGAAAGAGCCACACATCTAGCTGCCTGTGGAGAGAACTAGTCTATTGTACAGAATGGGAATCACTAGAGCTGCACCTAGCATTCATTCAATTGCAAACTGCAGAATTTGAAATAATATGATGTCACAATACAAAACACAAGTTTAAGACCTCCCTTTTGTACACAGATGAAAATGTCTCCACCATACGCATGATCTTTAAATTAACATGCAAGGCTCTAGTCCTTACTTGTTGCATTACAACACACACATATCAAATAAAATGCTAATGTGTTTAGGTTAAAACAAGCAGTTTGGTGCCTGTGTGTGTGTGTGTGTGTGTCTGTGCGCGCGTGGAACTGGCCCCTTACCTCCCTCCCAGGCTGCAGATATCTGAAACAAGACACAGCCTGTGGCAGACATCACATATTTTCAGACTTCACACTACCAGCCTACAGCATGATGTCACCAGGGTAGCAACTCTGTTGCTATGGACTGCCTGGAAAGACCCTAGCAACTAGTTAGCAACCATTGGCATATCAATTTGCAATCTCTGCTTGTAAAATTCCAAGAGATTTATTTACTTCCATCTCTATATCGCCACCTTTTCAAAGGCACTCTGCTGTATTTTTGTGTGCACTGACTGAAGTCTTTAACTCTTTCTGACAAATGATGACATATTTTGACAGTTTTTTAAATTTCAAACTGGGTGCCAACTTTAACATATAAGACAAGCTTAACAGGGCAGATTTGAAAGGAAAGTGACAGGAAACTGTCAACATTATTCACTAACAGCAGTATTGTTGATTGATCAGCAAATTTGGAGGTAATGGGATTGACGGACCAGGAGTTCAGTCCATTGGAGATGTGCTTAGATGGATACAAGGAAAGCAAATAGTTTCTAAATTCATGACAAAGAAGCCACAAACTCCTAACAATGTTTTATTGTCAGTGAGGATGAAGAAGGGAAGCATAGAGAGAGTATAAGAATATAGTTTACATTAAAGAATAGAAACCAGGAGATGTCTTTCCAGTCCGACTGACTCTAGAATAGTTAGAAGTTTGACAGAGAGGATGACCTAATCATGCTTCATGTGGTACAGTCAGATTTGGCAATGAATGACTTTGCCATAAACGTTCAAGTCTGTGTTCCCAGAACTTGGTGACACTTAGAAAGAGATCATTCTGGGATAACAGCCAGGCTGAAAAGTAGTAATGGCTTCAATGGGGGCATTGAACGCGGAGGCATGGGTGTGTTAGTGCAGATCCAAAGTTGAAGAAATGTCACGATGACTGGAGAGCCAAAGACTAAATTATGAAAGAACAGTTGTAAGCAAATTGGGAAAGGGTTTTTTTTCCCCCAAGGAAGTAGGACTGGGAGAAAGAAAGGGGATGCAGGTATCAAGTGATACAATTTATTATAATTATCATGTTTGTTATACACATTAAAACTTGCAAAATAAAAATATTTGCATTGCACAAAAATATTAATCATGTGATTAAATTTAAAATATCATTGTCACATTAAGTATCTTTAATGATTTTCTTGAAAAGGCTTTGTCTTTCACAAAGGCTGAACTTTTCCCTTCACTTTGTTGGGGAAGTGGCTATTAAACTGTGCCATGATCTGTGCTTTACAGAGTACGCAGACTTCCAAAAGGCATTTGGCAAAGCCCCACATTAAAGTTCATCAGTTACACTCAAAGCTGTGGGGATTCAGAATAAAGTCTGAAACTAGATAAGAAATTGGCTTAAAAATAAAAAATAGCTACTATTTGTTAAGATGAATTATGTCAGGGTAGTGGAGACAGTACTGAAGCAAATAATCCAGGGACAGGTTAACAATATTACTATTTCTCTTGCACGGTCTTAATTTCAGAAGCCCAATGCACAGTAGTCAAACCAAAAGCATTGATGGAATCAAAAGTGAACCAAGATGGCTGAGCAGCTTTCTTCATCAATAATTATGATTTTCTGAGTTTTCAAAAAACTGAGATAAAACCAAAAATAAATGAACGAAGTCACAAAACTGGTCTGACCTCAACCTTGGGTTCAAATCGAGTCCAGAAATTTTGACTGCTAGGTTACCAGAAGGGAAAGAAAATTTGGGAATTCTCAATCCAACCTGCAGTAGGTCATTGCAGGAAACAAGGCAAAAATGCCAGAATGGTACAATGCTTGAGACTGAAAGTACGGGAAATGTGAAAAATGGAATTACAGCTTGATGAGCACAGAATTCTTAAAGATCAAAGGGAAAAGTACCAGTTTTTTCCCCTATATTCTTTCATGGGAATGTGAGCATCGCTGTCAAGAAAAGCGTTTGTTGACCATCTCTTGCTACTAAACTGAGTAGCTTGCTAGGCTATAATTCCAGATTTGACAGACTCAGACTTCACTATCTGCCATGATGGGGTTCATCTGTGTCTGAAACTCTGGATTACTAATCCAATGAGATTACCACTGCACCACTACCTTTCTTGGTTTCATGTGTACACCACTCTGGAAGTTCTTTATGCAGCAGTTCTGCCAGAGTAGTGGATGCTAACTAAGCACAGATAACAGTGCTACAGTACACTCATCTGGAAAGGACCTCAGTAGCACACCAAATTCCTTGTCCCGACGTAATTAGGAATTTTGGCAGCCAATTTGTTCTAAACAAGATACCATATTGCCTCTGGGTGAGTATGACATGCCTCTCAGGTCACTAAGAATCTCCAATTACCCATGTATGTTTTACTAGTCTGGTTCACAGTAAAGGACCAATGCAGATTTTATTGTTTGCTTCTGCCCATAATTCATTTTGTGAAGAGATATTAATGACAAAATTACAATCATTTCTTTTTAATCTACGTTATTCAAGCTATATTCCAATCATCTGGAAAATTTATCTAGAATTCCAGAGGAGGGAAGCTCTTTAAGAACATAATTAATACTTCTGCATAGTGCCTTTCATAGCCCCAGTCTTTTTTAGATAATGAAGAACTTCTGAACTGTAATCACTGTTGTAAGGAAACGTGGCAGCTAATCCACACCAAAGCACCCTCTAACAGCAAGGCATAATGCATGAAATTTCTATTCTAGGCCCAGCTGATCGATTGCTTCTGTGGTTGACCACATAGTTATCCTCGATGGACTCTCCTCTGCTCCCCAGTACTGTCCTCACTTTGTTTCACTTCTACAGATCTGATCATCTTCAGGAATGATTCTCCTCCCACTCCTCATACCATGAAATATGGAATCATGTGGAAACAGTAATTTCAACTCTTGGAGCCATTTTAAAACAAGGGTCACGGTCTTAGAGCAGAGATAGGGGAATTTATTTTCCCCTCAGAGGGTTTGCAACTTTGGAAGTTTCTGCCTCAGAAGGAGATGGAGGAGTTGAATATTTTTAAAAGGTGTGGTGGATTGATTCCCATTCCATTCAAGAATCAAAGATTATGAGGGATTGATGGAAATATGGACTTTGGAACAGAAATAGATCAGCTATGATCTTACTGAAAGATGAAGCTGGCTTGAAGGGCTGAATGGCTTACTGCTGTTTGTATTTCATTTCCTTGCATTGATATATTGACCCCCTTCATTCCTGCTGAAACTCTCAACCAAACTTGACTAAGTTGGCATCATCACATCTCTCTATAAAAGTGTGTCATTTTTGTGCTGGAGAGGTGACAGGGGCTCCCTCTACTCCTTTATGGGGAGACCATGACTTGACTTCCTCTATTCAACCCCTCTATTTTTCTTTCAAAGCGTTAATTGTGTTTACTTCACTGGTAGCTTAGCTTTTTCTAAACATGTGTTGGTATGTAGCGTTTCCCCATAATCTTTTTAGCGTTCACTGAACTGTTTGGTCTTAGGAAGTGAAAAATTAGTACCTCAAAAGGTCATGTTCTCAGGATTTCTATCAGTGCCAAATACAACTCAGAATAGAAATAACAGGATATATCAGTGAATCCCTCCTAATATCAATATCCTGGGAGTTATCATTGACTAGAATCTCAACTGGACTCACTATATAAATACAGTGGCTACAAGAGCATGTCAAAGGGTAGGAACACTACAGCAAGTAACTCACCTTTCGAATCCCCAAGCTTATCCACCATCTACAAGGCACAAGTCAGGAGTGTGATGGAATACTCACTTGCTTGGATGGATGCGGCACAAACAATATTCAAGTAGCTCAATATCATCCAGGACACAACAGTCTACTTGATTGGCATCATATCTACAAACACCCACTCTCTCCACCACTACTACAATAGGCACTGTACAAATTAACCAAAGATCATTACACAGCACCTTCAAAACCCACAAACACTTCTATCTAGAAGGAAAAGGGCAGCATATACATGGAGACACCATTGCCTACAAATTTCCCACCAAGCCACATGTCATCCCAACTTGGAAGTATATCCTTCAGTGTCACTGGGTCAAATCCTGGAATTCCTTCCCCAAGGGGACTATGGGTCAACCTACAGCACGTACACTGCAGAAGTTCAAGGTGGCAACTCACCATCATCTTCTCAAAGGCAATTAGGGGAGGGCAATAAATGCTGGCCAGCTAATGATGCCCACGTCCCCACAAATTAATTCTAAAAAGTGGCTAAGGAGATACTGCAGGAGGGATTATTTCAGATTTCTGAAATTGGGACCAGTTCAGGGGCAGATGATGTGGGACCAGTATAAACTGGACAGGTTACTCTTGGGCAGAACTGAGTGACAGTATTTTGTTAAAGTGGTTGGGAAGACTTTAAACTAAAATGGTAGGGATTCAGAGAAATGAGAAATCAAGGTCAAGACCAAAAAGGTACAAAGAGGAATAAGAAAAGTGATTGGCATTGAAATCAAGGGCCAGCGTAAAACAGGGTCACAGTAAAAGATAATGGGAATGGAACAAATAATGCTGAAAAAACAAGCCTTTAGGCTTTGTATCTTTGTTGTGAATGCTCCATGCATTAAATGTATGAATTAATTGTAGGTGAAAACAGGCGCGAGAGTTGGGATTGTGAAGGGTGGAAAATTACAGCTGCAGGGTGACCACAGATGGATACTGAATATCTCGAGCTATTCAGTATTTCGGAAGGACAGACAAAAAGGAAAAGGCAGTGGAGTTGCATTAATTGGGCACACAGGTAGTTCTTCCATAACGTGACTGTTGTACTTTTGTGCAATCCCAAATTATGGAAAAATCACACCTTTGAAACAGCACTTAAAAGTGGTGATGTAATTGTGTTATAGCCAACACATGTTTTAAAAGTTTGCGCTTTAGGAACAGTGTCCCCAATTTATCAGTCGCATGACAGCAAATTCACGTTATCAAAATACATATAAGACCATAAGACCATAAGACATAGGAGTGGAAGTAAGGCCATTCGGCCCATCGAGTCCACTCCGCCATTCAATCATGGCTGATGCGCATTTCAGCTCCACTTACCAGCGTTCTCCCCGTAGCCCTTAATTCCTCTAGACAACAAGAATCTATCAATCTCGGCCTTGAAGACATTTAGCGTCCCGGCTTCCACTGCACTCTGTGGCAATGAATTCCACAGGCCCACCACTCTCTGGCTGAAGAAATGTCTCCGCATTTCTGTTCTGAAATGACCCGCTCTAATTCTAAGGCTGTGTCCACGGGTCCTAGTCTCCTCGTCTAACAGAAACAATTTCCTAGCATCCACCTTTTCCAAGCCATGTATTATTTTGTACGTCTCTATTAAGTCTCCCCTTAATCTTCTAAACTCCAACGAATACAATCCCAGTATCCTCAGCCGTTCCTCATATGCTAGACCTGTCATTCCAGGGATCATCCGTGTGAATCTCCGCTGGACACGTTCCAGTGCCAGTATGTCCTTCCTGAGGTGTGGGGACCAAAACTGGACACAGTACTCCAAATGGGGCCTAACCAGAGCTTTATAAAGTAATAGTAGTACATCTCTGCTTTTATATTCCAACCCTCTTGATATAATAGCAGAACGATCTGTACCTAATTATGTACAAGTGTGGCCACTGTCCATTATCCGTGGTGACTCCCCAACCTCAGCCAAAATAAAGCCAGAGCTCTTGCCTCACCTCATTTTAAAACCCATTCATGTTTATGAGTCACCCTTGTTTCCCATATCTCCTTGAACCCTGCAACCTGGCTTATACTTCTACACTCTTAACTCATGCCAATTTAGCTTTCGTTCTTCAAACTGCTATATCTTGTAAATATGACATTCATCTTGCATCCTTCTACTATGAAATTCAATAGTCCACTCTGAACTTCTCTCATCACTTGTGCCTTTACACGTTTTCTCTGTTTCCCTCAAATAGCTATTTGATAAAGAACTTTGAAGTGTCTTGGGAACTTTTACAACAAGAAAGATACTCTCCAATTTCTGGTTGCTACTAAACTGGGGCTTTTTTGGTTCATGTTTTAAATTCAGATGGATTAAATTCATTTCATCAGGGCCTTTATGTCTGCCAAGCAAATATGGTAGTAGATTGGAGACTGAAAATTTGTAACTTTTATAATTTGATAAATAAGGTCAATACTGAGCGGGAGAAAACTAGCACAAAATAGATAGAAAGTTTGGGAAAAATGATGGTGAGGCAGCATTAAATGTCATCAATGGACAACTTTCTGCAGCTGATTCGCGAGCTAGGGCAGAAACAAGTCTGTGCAGATGCTGGCAGGCATACCCAGCAGGACAACAAAGTCAATGAAGGAGGTTAGTGTAATCAACTGTGTCAAAGGGTGCAAAGATGTCAAGGAGGATGAGGAGGGCTGGTTTACCACAATCACGCCAATGTTGGACTGGGATGGACAAAGTCAAAAATCACACAATGCCGGGTGATAGTCCAACAGGTTTATTTGAAACTGCAGGCTTTTGGAGACCTGCTTCTTCCTCAGGCAGCTGGTGAGAGAGAATGCTTTGGTCACAGAAGTTATAGTAAAAGATCAAAAGGGTCATAATAACTTATGTGAATGTGTTAAAAAAAAACCTGATTAAAGACTTAGTAACCATCTAGGATTATTCAATACATTTGCCAAAGTTGCATGACCCTTTGATCTTTTACAATAAATTCTGTGTCTGATGTCTTCCCTCTCACTAGCTGCCCGAGGAAGCAGCAGGGACTCTGAAAACTTCCTGTTTCAAATAAACCTGTTGAACTATAAGCTGATGTCATGTGATGTACCACATAGGAGAACATTCAGACTTGCTAGGACTGGAGTGTGGAGAGAATATACTGGGAGAGTTAGTGAGAATGAAAGGAAGATGATGACAGCGAAAGAGTGAAAATTATTGCATTGACAAGGAGCTAAATTACTAATAAGGGAAAGGAGAGAATGGTTCGCTCTAAGGGGGAAATAACACTTTATTTCAAAGAAAACTAAAATGAAATGACATTAGAGGGAAAGGTGGCACTGAAGGTACATGGAAGGAGGTGGAAAGAAGAAACTCAGAGCAGTGGTCTAGTGTATAAAGAAAAGCCAGTTGCCAGTAGGAATCCTAAACACTAAGGAGCACCTTATTGAATGGTTGAATGGGAATGAGAGTGCCTTCTAAACTAATCTGAATGACCCTGATACACGAAATCAAATAATTACTTGGATTATGCATCTCATACAGTCACTTAAAGCTACACACCATCTGTTGAAGGCTGGGAACATATCGACATGAGAGGCTGACGGCCAAACCAGTTATGGAAAGCACAAAATAAGCACTGCACTTCAAATTCAATCAGGGAATTTGTCTCTTGGAAATATTTGCAATTTTTAGATAATATGTGATGCTTTCTGATACATTTATAATGAATAGCTTATTCATCTTAAACAGAAGGAACCCCAATTTTTGTCACTTCAACTGACCAGTACAGAGCCAAATGTTAGATCATCAGCCCCACCACCAGGGCTAACTGTCTCAATCACTGTTACAGTTTAATTTACAGGGGCACTCTTTCCCTAGATGCATGGATCACATGGATACTGGAACCGCATAAAACTTCTTTTCACAGGGACATTCCCATCATTAACTCATCAGAGGTTTACAGCATATGAACAGGACCTTTGGCCCAACTTGCCCATGCTGCACAGTTTTCACAATTTAAATCAGTCCAATTTGCCCCCATTTAGTCCATATCTTTCCATACAGCCCGTTCCAGACACTCGCCACCCTTTGTGTGAAAAGATTGTCCCTCTGGACCTTTTTGTACCTCTCTCCTCTCACCTTAAACCAATGACCTCCAGTTTTAGACTCCCTTACCATGGGGAAAAGCTGTTGACAATCTACCTTATATAATCACGAGGGGTATAGATAGAGAGTCTATGAGGTTACTCCTCAGTCTCCTCCACTCAAAAAAAAATTCAAGCTATCCAACCTCTTCTTATAACTCCTTCCAGTCCAGGTAGCATCCTAGTAAATCCTTTCTACATTCTTTCTAGTTTAATAGTATCTCTTCAAGTGTAGGGCAAGCAGATCTGAACACAGTACTCCAAACATGGCCTCACCAACATCTTATACAGCTGCAATAAGGCATCCCAACTGCTATACTCAGTGTGCTGACCGATGAAAGTCAGCATGCTGAAAGCCTACCTGTGGCTCAATTTTCAAGCAGCTATGAACATGTATCCCTACATCTTTGTTCTAAAACACTCCCTGCTTCACCTGGGAAGGTTATCTCAAAATGCATTGAGGCCTTGATCAACTGAGCCAGTATGCTGAGCAATGGCAGATAGAGTTTAATTTAGATAAATGCAAGATGTTGCATTTTGGTGAGGCAAATCAGGGCAGAACGTACATTGTCAATGGTAGGGACCTGGAGAGGTTATAGAACAAAGGTGTAGGGATACATATTCATAGCTGCTTGAAAATTGAGCCACAGGTAGACAGGGTGGTGAAGGCAGCTTTCACCATGTTGACTTTCATCGGTCAGCACACTGAGTATAGCAGTTGGGATGCCTTGTTGCAGCTGTACAAGATGTTGGTGAGGCCATGTTTGGAGTACTGTGTTCAGATCTGCTTGCCCTACACTTGAAGAGATACTATTAAACTAAGAAAGAATGTAGAAAAGATTTACTAGGATGCTATCTGGACTGGAAGGAGTTATAAGGGGAGGTTGGAAAGCTTGAGATTTTTTTTTCACTGGAGCGGAGGAGACTGAGGGGTACCCTCATAGACTGTCTATACAATCACGAGGGGTAAAGATAAGGTGGATTGTCAACAACTTTTCCCCATGGTAGGGGAGTCTAAAACTGGAGGTCATTGGTTTAAGGTGAGAGGAGAGAGGTACAAAAAGGTCCAGAGGGACAATCTTTTCACACAAAGGGTGGCGAGTGTCTGGAACGGGCTGTATGGAGGCAAATTGGACTGATTTAAATTGTGAAAACTGTGCAGCATGGGCAAGTTGGGCCAAAGGTCCTGTTCCTATGCTGTAAACCTCTGATGAGTTAATGATGGGAATGTCCCTGTGAAAAGAAGTTTTATGCGGTTCCAGTATCCATGTGATCCATGCATCTAGGGAAAGAGTGCCCCTGTAAATTAAACTGTAACAGTGATTGAGACAGTTAGCCCTGGTGGAGGGGCTGAAGGTCTAACATTTGGCCCTGTACTGGTCAGTTGAAGTGATAAAAATTGGGGTTCCTTCTGTTTAAGATGAATAAGCTATTCATTATAAATGTATTTAAAATGTATCAGAAAGCATCACATATTATCTAAAAATTGCAAATATTTCCAAGAGACAAATTCCCTGATTGAATTTGAAGTGCAGTGCTTATTTTGTGCTTTCCATAACTGGTTTGGCCATCAGCCTCATGTCGATATGTTCCCAGCCTTCAACAGATGGTGTGCTGCTTTAGGTGACTGTATGAGATGCATAATCCAAGTAATTATTTGATTTTGTGTATCAGGGACATTCCGGTTAGTTTTGTTTTGAAGCCGCTGATTAGCTTTTGCTAGTTTTGAAGGTTGACTTGTATAGTGATTTGAGCTCTGGGTCACTGATCCAAATACTTGCCAGACACATGAAAGGTAAAGGTCAGAATAACAAGTTCATTTAATTGTGCTTTCCCTTCTAGACTGCACTTTTTTTGTAGAAGCAAAGAATGATGTGACAAAAGTTGGAAGGAAGAGTTATTGAAGTTTCTATTTCAGTCACAGCTCACCAGCTGTATATCAAAGCTGAAGATAATTGGCTTCTTAAACGAAGCAGTGGACAGAGCAGAAAGTGCACTGTCGGACTACAGCTGAAGCTGCGGTAATTAGATCTCATGGGACTCAATATGAGACAATGCTGCAGGACCTAACAGTTGAGCAGCCTCTATATTACTATCTTTCCTGACTGCTGCAGTGTGGTTGATCACCTCCCAAGGACCTGTCAACACTTCTTTTCTGTTTCTTTATTGGATTTCATGTGTACATTGTTCCAAGTACCACATGGCAGCCATTGTTCTACCCTTTCAAATATTCATTGCAACGTTTGCTTGTCAGTAATGACTGGTGCTTATGCGTAAATATCACAAAATAGCTTGAGATTCCGAACAAAGAGAATTGCTAACACTTTCTCAGCTCCAATTCTTATGAATCCTAGACCCCCAAAACCACAGTATTATAAAATTGGCAAAGATCAGTGTGACATAAAATGTCTGTCAGTTCAGCACTGCGTAAAATGTGAGCTATGTATGGAAACTGATGACTTGCGATGATTATTTTGGATTCAACTCATAAAACATTGAATTGATTTTGAAACCTTTGATAGGAGTTATAGAAACATTATGCCTTGAAGAGAACTAGCATGGTGTTAGTCTTTTTTTAAAAAACGAGTCTGTCACAATACACAAGTGATTATCTATCTTAAGGTAATAAATAATTGTTGCCTTCACCTGAAGTCCAAGACAAGACTCCAGGTCAAATGCAATGACTTTTGGTAGCTTTATTCAATCTGTGTCTGATTTACAGGTTTCTAGAAATGTCATTGCTATTTACATGTCAGGCCCAGTTACATATTTTTCGAAGGTTTTTTGTCAACTTGCTCAAGTTAAAAGGGGCAACTGGCGTGAAACCTTCAAGGAGAAAAAAATTTCACCTGACAAGTTCCAAAACAGTGGGAAAATTAAAAGACCTATCCTATGAAAAAATAATTGTAGACCAGTGCAGGAATTACAACATGACAAGTAGCCAAACTTACTACTGAGAAAACATATTATTGCCAGTATCAATTTACGTTATTACTTAATACATTTGATTAATCGCTATAGTCTAAGTCTAGCTAGTAACTTTATAATCTTCCAAAGAGCTTTTGCCCGAAACACTGACTCTCCTGCTCCTTGTATGCTACCTGACCTGCTGTGTTTTTCCAGCACCACACTTTTCAACGTCAATGAAGAGTACAGAGAGCATACCAGAGGCTTCAATGAGAGATACTTAGGAATTAAGTATCAATGTAATGAAGATACAATACAACCACTTTTACATGTCAAGTAGTGTGTGATAGGTGGGGATAAGCAATCCATGCCAACATATTGGAGTCCTGCCACTTCCAATCATGAATAGTAGTAGACAATGAGACAAGCAATTAGGAGAAGAGGCTCCATAAGTATTCACATCTTCAATGATTGGGAGCCCAGTATATCAGTGCAAAAGACAAGTCTGAAATATTTGCAATCAACTTCAGCCAGAAATGCTGAATGTGTCTTTCCCAACACAACACTTTTCAACTGATCTCCAGTATCTGCAGTTCTCACTTTCTCTCAGCACCCTTCATTGAACCTTAGTTTGACGGCAATGGTAGAGTGGAGAATTTACTGGACATGAGATTACAGACTGTGCTTGAATAGAATTTTGTAGCTGATGGCACACAGTGCTCTTGGTCTCCTCATCACCTACCACAGGCACAGCCCCAGTCTGGACATTTTCTGGTCAAGTAATTGGGTGGGTGGGTGGGTGAGTTGGTCGGTCGTGGTGCTATAAGCCATTCCTTTGATATATGGACTTCCATGTCCATCACGAGTACATTCCGTGCTGTTGTCACCCACAGTGCTATTTACAATTAGTGTTCAAGGAGTACTGATTTATAAGCTGAAGGTGAGGGCAGAATGGGTAAAATCAGCAGCTGGTTTCTTTACTCATGTTTGACCTTATACCAAGAGACTTTGTGTGGCCTACAGTCATCCCTTCTTGTCTCTCTTGCCAGTCAGACAGCTCACACTCAGAGATGGTGATGGTATCTATAAAGTATATTTAGTGAATATGTCTATATTAGGATATATTGAAGATAGAATAAAGGAATAAAACCAGAAAAGGTTGGAACTGACCAATAGAACGTTACGAAGTCCAGAAAGTATCACACAATTACCTGATCTTTTATATCTTGCTATTTTGGCAATTGAAAATATGTATTAAACTCCACTGCAATTTGACTGTATAATTCATCTCCACATGAAATTCATTCCAAAAAATTAGCATAGTATGGAAAATAATTGTTTCTAAATTCTGTGCATAGCATTCCCTTTGTCAAATTCAAGTTCTTTCCCAATTCGAGCTATTGAATAAATCATGTCTTGTTAAAGCTTTATAGCAGAAGAACATTTGCAAAGTAAAGGGGAACAATATTTTACACTGTGCGATGACAGAAGGTCATCAAGCTGGCTGCTAAACACAAGCAGCAGAATGACATTAAGATTCATAACATTAACAATCATATGATCAATATTCAACATAGGAGTAACTTCAGTCTTGTTCATCATCATTCTGTTGACACAAGTTTATTCATGCTAGCAATCCATTTAGAAACTTACCAGAAAGAAAACTTTACAACCAACCTGGCAACTCCAATATGAAATCCTGAATATAAAATTCCAGAAACTGTTCACTCAGTTTTAAAATTCTTTTTTAAATTTTTATGTAATTTTCTTTGTATATGAATTGTATTCTTGGATTTATCAACCTTTTCAAATAGTTGTTTGGTAGGATTTTAATCTCTAATAGAAGAGGGTGGCACAGTGGCTCAGTGGTTAGAGCTGCTGCCTCACAGCGCCAGGGACCCAGGTGCAATTCCAGTCTCGGGTGACTGCCTTTGTGGAGTTTGCACATTCTCCTACTGTCTGCGTGGGTTTCCACCGAGAGATCAGATTTCCTCTCAGTCCAATGATGTGCAGGTCATGTGAACCGGTCATGGGAAATGCAGGGTTACTAGGATCGGGTAGGTCTGGGTGGGAACCTCTTCAGAGGGTCTGTGTGGACTTGATGGGCCAAATGGCCTGCTTCCACACTGCAGAGATCCTATGATTCTAATACACTACCAAATGCGGCTTTATTTTCTTTTTTTAAAAACAAACAAAACAGCATTCCCCTGAAAAAAGAATGGGATCCTCTTTGTAAGTGCTCCTTAAATGAAACTTTCCCAAACTAATTCACTAATCATAATGCAAGCACTTAAACATGGCACAGGAATGCACACACTGACAATAGGCTTGTTGTAACTGTGGCAAACATTGCCCTCTTCAACAAGCTTCCACAAAAGCTCCCAACATCTCTTTCAGCTGATTGATTATGTATGGAGAAAGTAAGGCCTGCAGATGCTAGAGATCAGAGTCGAGAGTGTGGTGCTGGAAAAGCACAGCAGATCAGGCAGCATCCGAGGAGCAGGAGAATCTCTTTGGATGCTGCCTAACCTGCTGCGAGATTAGATTAGATTAGATTCGATTCGATTCCCTTCAGTGTGGAAACAGGCCCTTTGGTCCAACCAGTCCACACCGACCCTCTAAGAGTAACCCACTCAAACCCATTTCCCTCTGATTAAATGCACCTAACACTATGGGCAATTTACCATGGCCAATTCACCTGAATGTGGGAGAAAACTGGAACACCCGGAGGAAACCCACACAGACAGAGGAGAATATGCAAACTCCACACAGACAGTCGCCCAAGGCTAGAATCGAACCTGGGACCCTGGTGCTGTGAGGCAGCAGTGCTAACCACTGAGCCACTGTGTGCTTTTCCAGCATCACACGCTCGTCAATGACGATTGATTACATATGTATGACTCTTGATATTGAAGCAGCAGGCATCTCAACTGAAATCTCATTGGCAACATATAAAACATTTGCACTGTATTAAATTTATGAAGGTCAAAGAACTATAAAAATTCAAGTTGCTAAACACTGATGTTATTTATCAACTGATAAATCAAACGTAGAAAAAATCCAAAATATATTTAATTATCAATTAAGTTCTAGGGTGATTCGTTGAAAGGAGAGATTAAAAACAATGTTACCCAGCTGATTTCTGTGCAAAGGCTGCAGTTAGTGTTGTAGTGTAGTAATTACAAGTTCTCTGATAGCTAAGGTGTGTTCCAAAGAGCCAGTTTGTTGTTCTTCATTGACACCTCTATCTCAAGCTCAATACAGTCATAGAGACATAGAGATGTACAGCACGGAAACAGACTCTTCGGTCCAACCCGTCCATGCCGACCAGATATCCCAACCCAAACTAGTCCCACCTGCCAGCACCTGGCCCATATCCCTCCAAACCCTTCCTATTCATATACCCATCCAAATTCAAAGTTTGGGAGAAGATTTGTAGCTCGGGTGCTCGTTGTTGTGGTTCTGTTCGCCAAGCTGGGAATTTGTGTTGCAGACATTTCATCCACTGTCTCGGTGACATCCTCAGTGCTTGGGAGCCTCTTGTGAAGCGCTTCTGTAATCTTTCCTCCGGCATTTATAGTGATTTGTATCTGCCGCTTACGGTTGTCAGTTCCAGCTGTCCACTGCAGTGGCCGGTATATTGGGTCCAGGTCGATGTGCTTATTGATTGAATCTGTGGATGAGTGCCATGCCTCTAGGAATTCCCTGGCTGTTCTCTGTTTGGCTTGTCCTAGAATAGTAGTGTTGTCCCAGTCAAACTCATGTTGCTTGTATCTGAGTGTGTGGTTACTAAGGATAGCTGGTCATGTCGTTTCGTGGCTAGTTGGTGTTCATGGATGTGGATCGTTAGCTGTCTTCCTGTTTGTCCGATGTAGTGTTTTGTGCAGTCCTTGCATGGGATTTTGTACACTACATTGGTTTTGCTCATGCTGAGTATCTGGTCCTTCGCTCTGGTGAGTTGTTGTCTGAGAGTGGCTGTTGGTTTGTGTGCTGTTATGAGTCCTAGTGGTCACAGTAGTCTGGCTGTCAGTTCCGAAATGTTTTTGATGTATGGTAGTATGGCTAGTCCTTTGGATTGTGGCTAGATTCACTAGAGGGGAAGAAAAGGGCAACCAACTCCCATTCCTAGACGTGATGGTACAGAGAACACCGAACGGAGAATTCACCACAAAGGTATACAGGAAAGCCACACACACAGACCAAGTCCTGAACTACGAAAGCTACCACCCCAACACACACAAAAGAAGTTGCCTCAAGACACTGTTCAAAAGGGCCACAACACACTGCAGTACACCAGAACTGCAAAAAGAGGAAGAAGAACACCTATACAATGTATTTGCCAAAAACGGATAACCGCACAATTTCATCAACAGATGCCTAAGGGAAAGACAACGGAACGAGGACATGCCACAACCCAAAGGACTAGTCACACTACCATACATCAAAAACATTTCGGAACTGACAGCCAGACTACTGCGACCACTTGGACTCATAACAACACACAAACCAACAGCCACTCTCAGACAACAACTCACCAAGACGAAGGACCCGATACCCAGCATGAACAAAACCAATGTAGTGTACAAAGTCCCATGCAAGGACTGCACAAAACATTACATAGGACAAACAGGATCAGCTAACGATCCACATCCATGAACACCAACTAGCCATGAAACGACATGACCAGCTATCCTTAGTAGCCACACACTCAGATACAAGCAACATGAATTTGACTGGGACAACACTACTATTATAGGACAAGCCAAACAGAGAACAGCCAGGGAATTCCTAGAGGCATGGCACTCATCCACAGATTCAATCAATAAGCACATCGACCTGGACCCAATATACCGGCCACTGCAATGGGCAGCTGGAACTGACAACCGGAAGTGGCAGATACAAATCACTATAAATGCCGGAGGAAAGATTACAGAAGCGCTTCACAGGAAGCTCCCAAGCACTGAGGATGTCACCTAGACAGGGGACGAAACGTCTGCAACACAAATTCCCAGCTCGGCAAACAGAACCACAACACCCATCCAAATGCCTCCTAAATGTTGCAATTGTACCAGCCTCCACCACATCCTCTGGCAGCTCATTCCATACACATACCACCCTGTGTGTGAAAAAGTTGCCCTTTAGATCTCTTTTATATCTTTCCCCTCTCACCCTAAACCTATGCCCTCTAGTTCTGGACTCCCTGACCCCGGGGAAAAGACTTTGTCTATTTACCCTATCCATGCCCCTCATGATTTTGTAAACCTCTATAAGGTCACCCCTCACCCTCCAACACTCCAGGAAAACAGCCCCAGCCTGTTCAGCCCCTCCCTATAGCTCAGATCCTCCAACCCTAGCAACATCCTTGTAAATCTTTTCTGAACCCTTTCAAGTTTCACAACATCTTTCCAATAGGAAGACGACTAGAATTGCACACAATATTCAACAGTGGCCTAACTGATGTCCTGCACAGCCGCAACATGACCTCCCAACTCCTGTACTCGATAAAATAAAGCATACCAAATGCTTTCTTTACTCTCCTATCTACCTGCGAATCCACTTTCAAGGGGCTATGAACCTGCACTCCAAGGTCTCTTTGTTCAGCAACACTCCGTAGGACCATACCATTAAGTGTATAAGCCCTGCTAAGATTTGCTTTCCCAAAATGCATCACCTCGCATTTATCTGAATTAAACTCCATCTGCCATTTCTCAGCCCATTGGTCCATCTGGTCCAGATCCTGTTGTAATCAGAGGTAACCTTCTTTGCTGTCCACTACACCTCCAATTTTGTCATCTGCAAACTTACTAACTCTTATGCGCGCATCCAAATCATTTATGTAAAATGACAAAAAGTAGAGGATCCCGCACTGATCCTTGTGGCAATCCGCTGGTCACAGGCCTCCAGTCTGAAAAACAACCCTCCACCACCACCCTCGGTCTTCCACCTTTGAGCCAGTTCTGTATCCAAATGGCTAGTTCTCTGTGTATTCCATGAGATCTAACCTTGCTAACCAGTCTCCCATGGGGAACCTTGTCGAATGCCTTACTGAAGTCCATATAGATCACATCTACTGCTCTGCCCTCATCAATCCTCTTTGTTACTTCTTCAAAACACTCAATCAAGTTTGTGAGACATTATTTCCCATGCTCAAAGCCATGTTGACTATCCCTAATCAGTCCTTGCCTTTCCAAATACATGTACATCCTGTCCCTCAGGATTCCCTCCAACAACTTGTCCACCACTGATGTCAGTCTCACTGGTCTTTAGTTCCCTGGCTCATCCTTACCACCCTTCTTAAACAGTGGCACCACATTAGCCAACCTTAGTCTTCTGGCACCTCACCTGTGACTATCGATGATACAAATATCCCAGCAAGAGGCCCAGCAATCACTTCTCTAGCTTCCCACAGAGTTCTCGGGTACACCTGATCAGGTCCTGAGGATTTATCCACCTTTATGCATTTCAAGACATCCAGCACTTCCTCCTCTGTAATATGAACATATTGCAAGGTGTCACCATCTATTTCCCTACAGTCTATATTTTCCATATCCTTTTCCACAGTAAATCCTGATGCAAAATACTTGTTTAGTATCTCTCCCCCGTTTTCTGTAGCTCCACACAAAGGCCGCCTTGCTGATCTTTGAGGGGCCCTATTCTCTCTCTAGTTACCCTTTTGTCTTTAATTTTTGTAAAAACCCTTTGGATTCTCCTTAACTCTTATTTGCCAAAGCTATCTCATGTCCCCTCATTTCCCTCTTCAGTATACTCCTACTGCCTTTATACTCTTCTAAGGATTCACTCGATTGATCCGGTCTATACCTTACATATGCTTCCTTCTTTTTCTTAACCAAACCGTCAATTTCTTTAGTCATCCAAAGACGCTGAATTTATTTAATGCCACATACCACATGTGGAATGCTATTCACAATCTCCTTACAGATTGTCTTGTTTATCAAATAACTCAGGCTAATTGTCTTGTTTTAACATTACTTATCTGCCCACAGTATTCTTTACAAGGTTGTTTTTTTCTAAAGGTAGTCAGTTGTTTGACTGCATTTATCCATATTATTTCATCTTACCCAATTTTTAGATTTAAGTTTTTCTAACTGCTTTGTCTCAACAGACGGCAACAAGGATCAGTCAAGGGGCAAAGGCAAAATCTTTTGCTTCCCAAAATGTCCTTGCACAAGCTCTGATACCGAATGCAGAAAAATAGCAATTATGATAAGAGATGGAAATTGTTTTCTTGCAGAGACTATGATTATTCACAATATCTAGCAATTTGGTGTTGACAAATTCCTAACCCTGGTGTATCAGGGAAAGCTGCTTTAAAATAAAACAGAGGTCAGGCAATAGCTGGCTGAAAAGGCGGCACCTCTGGCCACTTTAAACAATCTTTTTAACGTAAAGATATCCACCATAAAGGGTTAGCCTGCAAATCTCCTTTACATATACTTGAAATAGTATGCAAAAAGAACCCATCCTATTAAGTATCTCACATCAAATTCAATGTGCTGTACAACTTGAGTATTTGGAATACATCAACTTCATGAACCACCTTCCAAGCAATGGAAGTAGAACATGCAACGCAAATACCTAATTCAGAACACAACGGAAAATAATTTTTTACACTCACTGGGTCCTGCAACCACCAGATGAGACACAACTCAGTTACTGACTTCTCTAACAGCCAGGTGATCCAACTGCTATAGACAGCAACTGACCCCACTTAAATTCAGTAGCTGTTTGCAGAGAAGTTAAAGGTTGAGTTTCTCTTTCATAGGTGGGCTTTGGAGTTAGAGACGTTTTTGAAAAGTAGCAAAAAATTCCTTCATCCATGTCAGAAATTATATGCAGTATTGTAGAATGTGAGAAATCCCTTACTATCTATTGTGAACATTGGTAACAACACATTGGGAAACCTAATTGGTGTTACTTCATTCATACTCACATTTAGTGATTGATAAACAAGGCAGGACACACCGATTCTTCAAGCCTGTCACCTGTCTATACAAGCATTTTATCTACCAGTATCTTCAGACTTTATTTTCTTGTCATAACAATCAGATAGAAGTACTCACGGCTCACCCCTGATTTTAATTAGCATCTCTCAACATTGTCACAATCAGTCACAAAGAGGTTTATTTCTCATTCACCTCTTATATCCATTTAGTTAAACTATTAATGAATCTCCCTCAAGCACACAGCGCTCTCATAAATTGATGCCAGGCTGCTACCTACCTACCACACCCTCCACACTAAAAACTGAGCGTTGGGGTCAAGCAAGGAATCTAATTTCCTTCTAACAGAGAAAACATTTATAGAATTCCTGATAGATAGCCGAGATCTCTCTGTATTGAAGCTAAGTTACAAAGAATCTGTACTCGATGATTACCAACTCTCCAGGAATTAAAGACTAATTTCTAGGTCGCTCTGCAAACAACCCAGGAGGAAGATCATCGGCTGATGAAAGGTTGTGTCCTTCTAATTTATTTCACCACTTTTGTTCACTATCATGAAAATGCATAAAATACTTTTTGACCAACAGAAAAAAAAAGTTTAATTGGCTACTAGAGAATCAATTCACTTTGTAACTGTTGTGGCAAAGAGATGAGTTAGAGAAATTACATGCTGTTGGGTGGTGGGGGTGGGGGATGTAGGGGGATGCGTGTGTGGGGATGGGGGAGAGAAGAGGGGGGGGTAGGGGACATATGATAAAGCCTCAAGAATAGGTCTAACCAGAGTTGGAAACACTTCTCCCAATGTCATCTGGCCCCACCCTCAATATGATACAAATAATATCATGTCAGTTTCCTCCAAAAATGCTTTCTACATTCATTATCCTCCTTCATTATCTTTCCAACCTGATGCTGTTCTTGAGAAGAGGCCCTTCATTTGGGTTTTTCAACAAAATAAAAAATGTTGAGCACACTATGATGTCAGTAGTTGCTCAGTTACTGGAGAAAAGCAGATGATCTTCAATGTTTTGACAGCCAGACTTTAAACTTATCACAGATATCATCCCTTCTCCCCAAATACCACTGCCTACTAGTGACACACCACTCTGACTTGCAATCACATTGCTGTTCCTTTATGGTCAACAATCTAGAACTCCCAGCAGCAGTAGTGAACTGATACTTGACGGACTGAAGTGGTTCAAGGAGGCAGGATCACCACCACCTTCTCTAGGACAAGAAGGGATGCTCAACAGACACTGGTTATTGCATAAAAAGTTTTTAAAAACACACAGTGAAGAAAGTACAATAGCTGACATACTGAACACATACTACAATGTCTTCATTCAACATTAATTAGTGTTGTCTGTGTCTATACTCCCTGTAGAAAATGAGGCAGATGGCACCTAGTCTCCAACAGTAGCCTACAGTCAACAAACTGCACTCAGCAAAACCTTCAAAAGATGACTATCACTGCCTATCATGAGAGAGATTTCTATTACAGGCAAACCCTCATATAGGCATAACACGAGCAATCTCATCATAACACAATCAGTCATTATTTACCTTGTATTTGCATACTTATACTGCATACTCCCGGCTATGTCTATTTTTTTGTGGAAATCTTGATCTTCTTGAATTATCTGGCCAAAGGAAGGACCAAACCACAACACTGAGATCACCACGATGGAAATGGGAAGGAGGCAAGTCCTGAATCCACCCTAACTGAACAGGGAAGAAACTCTGTACGATTGGCACCAATCTGACCCCAAAATGGTCATCCAGCCAACTGACCCAACTGCTGCTCCACTATACACCAACGTTGTCAGTGCAGTCTCAATCAATGGGTGGGAATCAGATAGCTTCCCAGTCAGATCTGGAGTCAGGCAGGGCTGCCCTCTCTCTCCTGCCTTGTTTGTGCGCTGCATTGAGCCATTTGCCAAGTCCATCAGGAAGGATGCGAGCCTAAGTGGGGTGGCCATTCCTAGCAGCAGGGGCCTACAGGTTAAGGCCTCCCTGTACATGGATGATGTCGCCGTTTTCTGCTCGGATCCACTGTCCGTGCACAGACTCTTGTGCACATGTGACCAGTTCGAACGGGCCTCGAGTGCCAAGGCCAATTGAAGCAAGTGCGAGCCCATGCTGTTCGGGAACTGGGCCGACCCCCAATCCTCCATCCCCTTCACCGTCAGGACTGACCACCTGAAGGTGCTGGGTATTTATTTCGGAGGGGCTGGGGCATGCGCCAAGTCTTGGGGGAGCATATCAAGAAAGTGAGGCAAAAACTGGTCGCTCTCCATCGCGGGTAAAAATCTGGTCATCAGATGTGAGGCACTGTCAATGTTGTTATATGTGGCACAGGTCTGGCCTATTCCCAGGACCTGTGCAGTCGCAGTCACCTGGGCCATCTTCCATTTGATATGGAGATCAAAGATGGCCAGGGTCCGAAGGGACTCGATGTACAAAGCTCTGGGCAACGGAGGAAAAAAAATGCCACCCTCACCCTGATGGACACCTTTGTGTGTGGCTGCATCAAGCTGTGATCCCCGCTACGCAAACACCAAGTGTCACTACGTACTGAGGTTCTACCTGTCCCCGGTGTTGCGAAGGATGGGCCTGGCCTCGCTGCCACGGAACGCTCCAAGTAGTTGGACCATTCCCTATCACCTGTCCTTCGTAGAGAAATTTATGAAGAAAAGTACCTTTCACCACAAGTCCATTAGGAAATGGTCAGCACGTAGTGTCCTTGAGACCCTTTGGGAAAAGGAGAGGGCGGATCCTGTTGAGCAGTTCCCTGAGCAGACTGTCAAAGTCATTTGGCAGAATGCCTCATCGCCAGAACTTTCCAACAAGCACCAAGATTGGCTTGGCTGGTGGTGAGAAGGGCTCTGCCTGTGAGATCCTTTATGCACGCCCAGACTCTCTGCCGCACCGCACGCTGCCCTCGAAGTGGCTGCGGAGGAGACGAGATTGTCACACACCTCCTTCTGGAATGTGCTTATGCAAAGGAAGTCTGGAGAGGAATGCAGTGGTGTTTGTCGAGGTTCGTTCCGAGCAGTTCCGTGACGCGGGACTCCGTGCTCTACGGTCTGTTCCCCGGGATGCACACAGAGACGAACATCAACTGTGCCTGGAGGATCATCAATTCGGTGAAAGACACTCTTAGGTCTGTCCAAAACCTGTTGATCTTCCAGCTGAAGGAGCTGACCCCGACTGAGTATTGTGGACTGGCACATTCCAAGGTCCAGGACTACGTGTTGAGGGACATGCTGAAGCCTGGGGCAGCTGCCGCCAAGGCATGGTGGTGAAAGACCACCGTGTAATGTCTGCCTGCCTAAGCACAGGAGACCCACCCAGTAACTGGGCTCCGCTGATGCCTCAGCTAAATATATGGATAGTAAATGTACAGACTTTGTACATATGAATGATTACTCAATCTCTGTATGCAAAGAAATGGAATGTTTACGTATGTATGGCATGACCAATTGTACAGATCAAAATATTTTTATGAATAAAGTATTTTGAAATAAAAAAAACCGCTTCCACTCTCCCCATCTCCAGAAGTCTAGGTTGCTTTGTCAACTTTCATACATCTTGCAATCCTGTAGCTTTGGATGAAGGTAGAGGCTCCAATTTCCTTCCATCTTATTTAGACCTACATTTACTTAAAACAATAGATTCAGTGAATGTACCAAACTAATTTCAGTTCTCTGGCAGCCCACTATTATGAATTATATTCTTTTCAGAAGTAACTAATTAATTTTTCAATGTTTTATCTGTCACATAGAATTCACTAATTCAGAATGAAATGCTTTAGGTGCTGCTTTAGGTCCTGTCTCCGAGAAATTACTATCCAGATTAAGAATTTAAAAACCAGAAAACTACATTTACTGATCCAGTTCTCTTGGCAAAATAATCCTCTTGAAAGTTCATCTGCTTATTTTAGGAGCTGATACATCATATACTGGTGTGAGGTCATTTCATCTGGAGTACACCCAACAGGATACTATTATCCTGGGTTAGAGATTCACAAATACAGCAGCAAACACACATTTATAGATCTTAAAGGCTCCAAAATAGAATGTTCTTTTCTCCCTTGCCAGGCCACACGTCATGCTGGCTCTAGCTTCACATTTCATTGAACAGTATGGGTCTGCCATTGTGTGGGAAGAGATTGGCTTGATCATGAGTACAAGATTTGTAAATTCTGCACTACACAGTTACTATAGCGGCTAACAGCTAAATTAACTCAATTTAAAATCCTAGCTAACATGTTCTAAAACTCCCCAGTTTCTTGACTTGTGCAAAATCCAATGTCAAAAAAAATAAGATATTAAATGTTCCTCTTGCACATTATCAGCATTGTTGATTGGACTCTACAACTACTATTTCTTGTAGTGGGTAGTAGTTGTGTGAAATTGTATAACCAGAATGGATGTGGAAGAGAGCAAATAATTATTTTGACAGGAATGTTAATGGCTATTAAATGTAAAATGAGGAAAGATGCCTCACAAATTCAGGTTTATCTAGTCGATGAGGAATGAATTTTTGATATGGTATACTCTTACGCCCCTAAACAAAATCTGGAAATATTGGAGGTTACTTTAATTACAACTAGTGATGTATTATAAATAAACATAGTCCGCTGTAGGATCCTCAATTCTCTCAGGCAGTCACATCAACTACCTAGAGATTTTTCAAACATAAACTTTAACTGGATTTGGAACTTTTTTCATGAAATATACAGTTGAGGTTTCGGCCTTTTTCACTATATGAAATTAAATGCATTATATTTGAAACATTATGGGATTTGATAAATAATATCTTGACAATTTAATTCTTGCTTATCTGTAAAAATGAGTCCTGTGGAAAGTGATATCAACTGAAGATAAATATTTATACTGAGGTTAACACTGTTACAATATCAGCAGCTATGCATCGCACTCTCTTCGAGTAAATAACAATTTACAGTCCTTGAACAATTTGTAACCGATGGATTTTTCTAATCAGTGAGACAGGTAAGCTAGAAGCTTTTATGGGTCATCAGCCACTCCATTTAATAGCCTTTACAAATCTCACACACTCAGCTGAGCTATCTAACAGTTTCCCTTTTTTCTGCTTTCTCAGAACAGTGAGAAAGCTCATTTACCTTTCTTTAACTGAAGCAAGCTAGCTTTATGCTGCCACCCAACAGTGACATCCAAATTATAGGACACGTGAGAGGTTAATGTAACACCTCTCTAACTTGATACAAAAATGAAATTGTGGAATAAAAAGTGCAGTCGCAGCACTGATATAAAATTGGTTGAATGACAAGAAACAAGTAATAATATTTAATATAGGTCTTTGGACTAGAGGAAGGCGTGTACTGGAGTTCCTCAGGGGTCTTTACTAGGACCCCTGCCTTTTCTGATCTATTTTAATGACTTTCAAAAGAAAGGGATTAGGGGAAGTTGGTGGCATAATGATATTGTCCAGCATCCCTGATTAAGCTTTGCCCATATATAGGTTTCAATCCCACTCTGGCTGATGGTGAAATTTTAATTCAATTAATAAAGCTGGAAATTAAAAGTACCATTAATGGTTGTCACAAAACTATTGTTGATTTCATAAAAATCCATCTGATTCACTAAGGCCTTTTAGGGGAAGAAAGTCGGCCAGCCTCACGTGGTCTCGCCTACATCCGACCCCAAACTCACAGCAATGTGGTTGACTCTCAATTACCCGCTGATTCGGTTCAAGGGTGTTTAGGGATGGGTGGTAAATAACAGCAACATCCACTTTCTATGAAGGAATAAAAGAAAGTTTGCAATAAAGTTGAATAGGTGGTAGGAGAAGTTCAATATGGAGAAATAGGAGGTTATTCATTTTGGTAGAAATACAATGTAAAACAAATGATATAACGCCAAAGAGGGCACTGGGGCAGAGGGGAGCTGAGTGCATCTGTACAGAAGTCACCTAAGGTGGCAAGGCAGGTTTACAAAGTGGTTAAAGTATACAATATCCCACTACTGGCAGCATCAGAAATTACACGACTAAATGTTGTAACTACCTGTCTCCAGGGGTGCTGCCAGAATAGTGTGCAGGGTTATCAGAAGAAAGCAGAAAAACTATGAAATGTTTGTTTTAAGAACCAGTACAGATAATGATGGGCTGAATGGCCTCCTTCCACATTATAATAATTCTGTGACTCTGCAATTCAAAAAAATGCTGTTATTTGTCATGCAAATGTACCTTTATTGGCTTAGTTGGATGTTTTATCTGAACTCCAATATTAAAATTTCTTGTATCTATTATAATTTTATTGTCATATAATATTTCAGATATAAGGCAGTCTACAGATTTCATTAAAATATGTTGGATCAGATGAGCAATGTGTAAAAACCTTTTGTGATTTTTCCGCTGCCCATAATGGTCATAATCAAAATGCCCAAGAAATTGCAACCTGCTTTTATAAAATCCTGTCCAAAAACCTTAAACTTAACTCGTCTATTTCCCCATTTTCCCTCTTTCACTTTTCCAAAATAGCTAGAGATATAATGCAATGTTCTAATTAAAAGGAAAGGTTCCTTAACACAGAAAAGTTTGGTAGTTTATAGGTTACATGCAATCCTATCAATTCTTTTCTTTCAAATCTTGGTAGAAACCATGTGATCCTGGGGAGCTTTCATCCTTTAGTGCCATTATTTTTTTGATTACAGCTCCTTCATTCTATTTTGGAGAGGTCCTGTCCCTGATTGAAATAAGCTTCTTGGGGATGCCCAGCATTCCGAATTTTTCCTGCGAGGCAAAGTAATTAATCAGCATGTCTATCATTTCCCTATATTCATTGATTTATGTGCTGCATGACTCGAAGGTCAGTTTCAAAGCATCAACATTTTGCTTTGTTGTATAAGGCAATGGTTTTGAAGAAGCTATATCTTCACTGACTCCTACTCTTCTAATATCATACACAGATGGGTGCAGATAAGGAGGTTTGCTCTAGCTATTGGTGGGAACAGATGTATCTGTAACAGCTCTCCAAACTCTTTGTAATTATGCATGACCAAATGTTTTTGAACACAATGCTATCATGGAACAAAGGTTCTCCTTATCAAAGAATTGTACTGAGATTCAACCTCTACCAATAATCACAAGATTGCCTATGCTGTATCTAGGGCTTAAGCAGGATTGATGGTAGTGAGTTACCTCAAACAAACTTTATCTCGTACCATGCACTGATTGAAGTGAAAAATACTACACAATACCATGAGTGATCATCTGGGGACAATACACATTCATAGTCAACCTTTGTCCTAACCTAATGATAAAAATCTGTTGATCTTTACCTCCCTTGAAGATTTTCATACATCTGTTGTAGCTCTTACTATCTGTTTCATCACATTCCATTGTTCTTTGTTTCTTTCTCAATTACCAGAATCCTTGAGTTTTGTATTTTTGCATGCTTTTTCTTTTAGTTTTATGGTGTCTTTAACCTTAATTTCCAAAACTTTTTTTTTGCCAAACAGAGCTCTGGCCCCTTAGTAGCATAAACTAGATCAAACATTAAATTTGATTTTTTAAACACATTCCACTTGTTGTGGGGAAAATCACAAGCCCTGGAGTCCAAGTCGGTGTTCAATGACAGAGTTTATTGTACAAAGAAATACCGGAGCTCCAGGGAGAGAAAGACACCAACAACACAGTGGTCAGCTGCAATTCTGGTCTCAACCCAGAGCACGTCAAGGTACTTTTATGCATTTTGCGATATAATAGGTCAGTGATGTGGTTATTCTCTCTGTAACATAGCTTGTTTGTTGTAAACATTGCAGAATCATTGATAGTTTCAATGCAGTCATTGTCAGTTCCAGGGCAGCCTTTGTTAATTTCAGCACAGACATTGTCAGAAGTCCATTGCTGCAGTAATGGGTGCTGATCCCTCTTCCTGAGGATGATTACTGTAGCCCTGGCTATTAGCACTTTGTATTGAGTCCGTATCAAACTTAGCATTTCTATCAAAGGTATTGGTTGGACTCGGACACTTTGGTGGGCAGTATACACTACACATGTGTATTCTCTCCCAAACCGCTTTAAACTAATCAACTAGATTGTGAGTGCATTGTGCTGGCATTCTGGTGGCCCCACGCAGTATCTGCGTTTGATCTGCTGACTCTCCCCATATTGTGGTTCAGCTTCCACACTGTAGGGATTCTATGACAAACCTGGCTCAATAGTTATTAAAAAATCCAATTTGTTTGATGTGCTCCCTCATTGGTTCGAGGATGTATTGTCACAGAAAACTATCCTGACCATAATCAAGAAATTCTATCTTTCTGGCGTGAGCTAGTCTGTTTACCTCAAATCTATAACATCAAAGTTAAAATCCTCCATCACAACCATTCTGTGTTTGCTAATGCTTGTCCAATTGCTGATGTTGTATTAACTATTTCAACGCCAGTACAGTCTTAAATCCATATCTTTTTCTTAGCTCTCCCCTTTGAGTTTCCACTGCCAGTTTACCTTGTGACATCCTACCTCATCATTAAAGATGAAATTGCTTCAATCATTGAGGCTGCTCCTCCCTCTGTCATTCGCTCTGCCTTTCATTGTAGATCTTACAAGCTGGTACATTTAGTTCCAGTTCTGACCATCTTGCAGCCATATCTCAGAATAAGTCACAATGTCCTATTCAAATTGAATTCATCCATACCAGTTATTAAATTTGTTCTGAATTATCCATGTATTTTTTGGAAAAAATGTTTATTGGGACCACAGACCTAATGGTAGTACATCCAGCAGTTCCGCTTTATTCATGGCATCCCCAAAGAGCTCAATGTGTGGTCAAACACATGTTTCCTTTCACAAATCCATGATGACACTGCCTAGTCACTTTGATCTCCCCCCTCTACCCCATAAGTGCCCTGCTATACTGTCTTTAACAATAGTTTCTAACATCTTCCCCAAGAGATGTTAAACAAACTCAGTTTCCTGCTTTCTGACTCCACCTCTTTTGGAAATTTTCAGCTACATTTGTTATTTTCCAATATAAAAGGAACCTTTACCTGAACCCAGAAAATTAAAATCAACACATCAACTATCTCATTAGTCATTTCTTTTAAAGACCCAAGAATAAAGTCCATCTGGACTCAAGGACTTGTCAGTTCACAGGTCAACCAATTTACGTGGTTTCAATTTCATAGCGATTATAATTTTCCTACGTTCCTGACTCCCTTCCATATCCTGATTTACAGCTACTTCTGGGAATTTGATCATATTCAAAACACCTGTTCAATTCATCTACCATCTCCATATTTTCCATTATTTATTCCATGCTCACTTTTTTATAGAACCAATGTTCACTTTATTAGCTCTGAAGTTCTGTTTACATTTCTAGCAAGCTTTCTCTTGTACTCACGTTTATCTCGAATAATCTTCCCTACTTCTTAACCTTTTAGTCATGCTTTGCATTTTTTTCCAAAAATAATCTGTCCAATCTTCTGACCTGTCACAAACCTTTGTGCAATTTCATAGTATCAAAACTTAAGAAAAAGTATCTTTCACCCATGCATCGAATGATGATTATTAGGTGCTACTACTCACATTAGGAGAACTGTCACATCACTCTACTGCTTTGGAACTAGAATAGCAAACATATGTTGAAAGAATATGGCAGTAAATGTCAGATGTGCCATGTCTGATTCTTTTATACAGTTTAACCACAAATAGGTTTCAAGACAAAAGTTATTAAGGGTGAAACTTTTCTCTTTGCCATTCAAAAGAATTCCAAGCTTCTGACTTGCTCCTGCAGCCACAGGATAGATATGACTGCTCTAAGTTCAGTTTCTGGTCAATGGTAACCCCCATCCCAAGACGTTAATTGTAGGGAATTGTTGGAAATGGTCCTTGTCTGATACTTGTGCAGACTGAATGTTACTTTGCACTTATCAACCCAAGTCTGGACGCTGTCCAGGTTTTGTTGCGTTTAGACTTGGCCTTCTCCTGTGTCTCTGGGCTCGCAAATAGTACTGAACATTTTGCATTCCAAAATATATCCACCTCTGACCTTATGAGGAGGAAAAAATCATTGATGAATCAACTGAAGATGGTCAGGCCTATGACACTCCCTTGAAGATCCTACAGTGATATCCCTGGACTGAGATGACTAACCTCCAACAACTGGACGACATGGTGGTTCAGTGGTTAGCACTGCTGCCCCACAGCACCAGGGGCCACCCTCAGGAGACTGTGCAAACTCCGCACAGACATTCTCCCTGTATTTGTGTGGGTTTCCTCCCAAAGTCCAAGGATGTACAGTTAGGTGAATTGTCCATACTAAATAGCCCGTAGTGGCCAAGTATGTGTAGCTTAGATGGATTAACTGTGGGAAATGCAGGGTTATGGAGGTTGGGGGTGGATAGGTCTGGGTAGGATGCTCTTTGGTGGATAGGTGTGAACTCAATGGACTGAATAGCCTGCTTCCACATTGTAGGGATTCTTTGATTCCTCAACTACCTTCTTGTACACTCAGTATGACTCTAAACAATCACTGACGTGAGAGAGGTCAGTGAAAAAGCACTTTAATGCTAATCTTGAATATTGCAATTGAAATTAGTCAGCTTGGCCAATGAATATCCAGTTAAGTGATACTTAAATGGTTACCATATTAAAGCTACGACACAACAGAGAGGAAAACAAAACCCTCAACTTCTTTTGAATTCTTCCATTGATTAGGCCAGCCATTATCCATCTCTAATTGTCCGCAGGAAGGTGTTGGTGAGTTTGAATCACTGCAGTTTGCATGTTGTAAATGCACCCACTGTCAAGCAGTTCCAGGACTATGACCATACAAAACGAATGGAACAACTATATAGTTCTAAGTTAGGATAATAAGTAATTTGAAGGGTAATGTCCCCATGCATCTGCTGTCCTTATCCTTCTCAATGTAGATTGAGTATTTAAAAAGGTTCTATTCAAGAATGTTTTGGAGCTGCTGGTGTTGGACTGGGGTGTACAAGGTTAAAAATCACACAATACCAGATTATAGCCCAACAGGTTTATTTGGAAGCACTAGATTTCAGAGCACTGCTCCTTCAAGTGGTTGTGCAGCGCTCTGAAAGCTAGTGCTTCCAAATAAATCTGTTGGACTATAACCTGGTGTTGTATGATTTTTGACTTTGTTCAAGAATTTTAGTGAATTACTGCAGTGATCTTGTAAATGGCCCGTGCTACTGTTGTTGTGCATCACTGACAGAGGGAGTGAATGTTGAAGGTGTGCATGGGGTTCTAATCATGTGGGCTGACTTGTCCCAGATAGTGTTGAGCTTTGAGTGAACATTCCATCACGCCCCTGACTTGCGCCACATACAGACACTGTGGATAGTGAATTACTTGCCACAGAATCCACAGCCTCCAACCTGTTCTTAGCTACAGATTACATATGGCTGGCCCAAATTCAGTTTTCAGTCAATGGTAATCCCCAAGATGTTGATTCTGGGGAGATCAGCAGCGGTAATGGTATTGCACATCAAGGTGCAGTGGTTAGATTCTCTCTCACCAGATAAAAATAGCTGGCACCTGTGTGGTGCAAATATTTCTTATCAACACAAGCCTAAACACTGCTTGAATTCATCTCACTGCACTGGGACACAGGCTGTTTGGGCCTAGTACACTACCTTGGAAACTTCTGCAATGAGATGACTGGTGTGCAACAACCTCAACCACTTTCTATTACACTCTACTGAAGATAAGGGAATATGGCATTGGAGGCAGTATAATCAGCATGGATAGAGAAGGGGCTATCTATAGAAGATAAGTACTGGGATAAGGATTTCCGGATGGCCCCTGTAACTAACAAGTACTACAATTATTTACAATTTATATTAGTGACTTGGATGTGGAAAGTGAGCGTACTATAGCCAATTTTAACAAAAATAAATAGGTGGGGAGTCAAATGGACAAAGTTTACAGGGGAGAAAGTGAGGACTGCAGATGCTGGAGATCAGAGCTGAAAATGAGCTGCTGGAAAAGCGCAGCAGGTCAGGCAGTTTACAGGGGAACACAGACAGATTAGGTGACCCGACAAAAGGAATACAGCATAGGAAAATGTGAGATAATACACTTTGATTAGATTCCCTACAGTGTGGAATCAGGCCCTTTGGCCCAAGCAGTCCACACCGACCCTCCGAAGAGTAACCCACCCAGACCCATTTCCCTCTGACTAATGCACCTAACACTACGGGCAATTTAGCATGGCCAATTACCTGACCTGCACATCTGGACTGTGGGAGGAAACCAGAGCACCTGAAGGAAACCCACGCAGACACAGGGAGAATGTACAAACTCCACACAGACAGCCACCAGAGGCTGGAATCGAACCTGGGACCCTGGTGCTGTGAGGCTGCAGTGCTAACCACTGAGCCACCGTGCCGCCCCACTTTGACATAGAGGTCATAAAGTTATACTGCACAGAAACGCACCCTTCAGTCCAAGTCATCTGTGCTGAGCAGATATCCTAAACTGATCTAATCCCATTTGAAAGCAAAGGCCTATATCCCGCTAAACCTTTCCTATTCATATACTTGCCCAGTTGCCTTTTAGATATTATAATTTGATTTCGAAGCTACTTGGATGCTGCCTGACCTGCTGTGCTCTTCCAGCACCACTAATCCAGAATATTATAATTGAACCCATCTCTTCCACTTCCCTTGGCAGCTCATTCCATACACACAATACCCTCCACATGAAAAAGCTGCTCCTTAAGTCTCTTTTAAATCTTTCCCTTCTCACCAATGCCCTCTAGTTTTGGACCCCCCCTACTCTGAGGGGGGAGAAAAAAAACTTTGACTATTCACTCTATCCTTGCACCTTATGATTTTATAAACTTCTAGAAGATCACCTCAGCCTCTGACACTCTAGGGGGAGAAAAGCCCCAGCTTATTCAACCTCTCCCTATAGCTCAAACTCTCCAAATAGAGGAAATTGCAGTAGGCTGCAGCACAAAGGGGATATGTGAATTGTCATGCACAAAAAGCTAGCATACACATTTAGCAGGTAAGAGGGAGGACAAATAGACCACTGACCTTTAACTCAAAAGGAAATGGATTATAAAAATAGGGAGGTTTTGCTAAAACTATACAAGGCACTAACTGCCAGACCACAGCTGGAATACTGTGAAGAGTTTTGGCTCCTTATCTAATCAAAGATATACTGACATTGGGAGTCATCCAGAGAAGGTTCACTGAGTTGATCTCAAGTATTTTCCAAAATAGAGAAGTTGATTAGGTTGGGCCTGTACTCATGGAATTTGCTGAATGAGAGTTGACCTTATTAAGACATACAAGGTTCTTAGGGAATTGACTGGGCAGACACAGAAAGGTTGTTTCCCTTTCTGGGAGAGTCGAGAGTCTGAGGACATAATCTCAAAATAAGGGATCACCTATTTAAAACGGGGATGAGGAGTGGGGTTATGGAAAAAATGGAGTTGACAATGATCAGATCAGATCAGATATGATCATGAGCTAGGAGATTTGTAGCTCAGGTTGAGGTTCTGGATGTAAGTTTGCTCGCTGAACTGGAAGGTTCATTTTCAGACATTTTGTCACCATATTAGGTTACAACATCACTGAGCCTCCGGTGAAGCACTGGTGTTACAGCCCGATTTCTATTAATGTGTTGAGGCTTACTTGTGTTGGTAATGTCACTTCCTCTTCTTTTTCTCAGAGGGCGATAAATGGAATCCAAATATGTGTTTGTTGATGGTGTACTGGTTGGAAAGACATGCTTCAAGGAATTCTCGTGCGCGTCTGTGTTTGGCTTGTCCCAGGATGGATGTGTTCCAGCCAAAGTCTTTCCTCATCTATATGCAAGAATACTAGTGAAAAAGAGTCATGACTTTTTGTGGGTAGTTGATGTTTAGTTGATGTTCATGTATCCTGGTGGCTAGTTTTCTGTTGTTTGTCCAATGTAGTGTTTGTTACAGTTCTTGCAAGGTATTTAGTAAATGACGTTCAGTTTTAGATTAGATTAGATTACTTACAGTGTGGAAACAGGCCCTTCAGCCCAACAAGTCCACATCAACCCGCCGAAGCGCAACCCACCCATACCCCTACATCTACCCCTTACCTAACACTACGGGCAATTTAGCATGGCCAATTCACCTGACCTGCACATCTTTGGAGTGTAGGAGGAAACCGGAGCACCCGGAGGAAACCCACGCAGACACGGGGAGAATGTGCAAACTCCACACAGAGAGTCGCCTGAGGCGGGAACTGAACCTGGGCCTCTGGCGCTGTGAGACAGCAGTGCTAACCACTGTGCCACCGTGCCGCCCACTTTTTGTTCATACAGAGGAACCTCGATTATCTGAATATTGGATTTTCTGAAGGAGATCTCGAGGTCTTGATGGAAACATGACATCAAAGAAGTGTTTCCAACATTGTAAACAAAAGACGCGATCAGTGATTAAACAGGCACTGTCTCCAAATGATTGATTGCCCGCCCTCCCTCTCCCCACACACTCCCTGGGGTTCTACACAGGGGTGTACCCTAAACCCCCCTTCCCCAGATAATCTCTGCAACATTTTCTTGTAGAGAGCAAAGGTACAACCTATCAAAAAGTTGCAGTAAAATGTAATGTGTGAGAGAGACCGTGCATGTGCTATTTGAAGACTCACCCACCCCCCAAAACAAAAAGGCAGCAGTCTTGTTGTTGGAGTCTGGTCCAGCTGCCCCACAGAGGGGGTGGGGGTGGGGTGGAGAGATAAGAGAGCGGCGCACAGCGGGTAGGCATGGGGGGCATTGTTTGACAGGGTTGGGACAGGGCGGGGCAAGTGGGGTGCAGTGTTGGACAGGGTTGGGAGGCAGGCAGTGTTGGACAGGATTGGGGGCGGGGGCCAGTGTTGGGCGGGGACAGGGGCTCGGGCACGTTGTGCTGCTGCCTCTTATCTTGAACAAGGAGCAGACTGAAAAACCTGAGCCCCAAAGGAAAGGCATTTAATCAATTAACCAAATAATCGATTATCCGAATGAAACAGTGCCTGCCCATTTCATTTGGATAATAGGGGTTCCTCTGTATAGTTTATTAGCTGCTGTTTTAGTCTGGTGGTGGGTTTGTGGGCTACCATGATGTAAAGAGATCTGAGTGGTCTGGCAGTGATTTCCAAGATGTCTTTGATATAGAGGAGTGGTGTCTAGGGTTTCTGGGCGCATTTGTCTGTTTATTTGGATTTGCTGCTGAGAAAATTGACAGACTGTTTCATTGAGCACACATTCTTTTTGAATATGCTGTTTAGGTATTTTGCTTCTACTCTCCGTAGTTCCTCGGTGCTGCAGTGTGTGGTGGCTCGTTGAAATAATATTCTAATGCAGCTTTGGTTATGGGTGTTGGGATGATTGCTTCTGATGTCACCATACTAGGTAACAAAACAGCCGAAAACGAACCTTCCTGCTCAGCAAGCAACCTTACATCCAGAACCTCAACCTCCAAGCTACAAATCTTCTCCAAACTCATTAACATCAATGGGCACAATATGCTAAAACTAGTCCGAAGATGGGAAAGCAATGCCATCCGACAGACTGCCACCCGTAAAACAGCTATACTTCCTGCACAGATGCCTAAGAAAACAGGTGCTGCCTAAATGTTTTAAATGCAAACCTCCCCTTAACAACCCACTAGCCAAAAGAATAGCAGAGCAAAAGGTTCAGAGAAGATTTGCAGGAATGATGCCAGGGTTGAGCTGCGGGGGGAGGCTGGGGCTATTTTTCCTGGAGCGTCGGTGTCTGGGGGGTGACCTAATAGAGGTTTGCGGGATTATGAGGGACATGGAAGGGGTAGGTGGACAGGGTCTTTTCCGTGTAGTCGGGGAGTCCAGAAGTAGAGGTTGAAGGTGAGAAGGGAAAGATTTAAAAGAGACCTAAGGAGCAGCTTTTTCATGTGGAGGTTGTTGCATGCATGGAATGGGTTTGGGGTGAGAGGGAGAAAGATATAGGGGAGACCTGGGGATGGCTTTTTCACACAGAGGGTGGTACGTGTATGGAATGAGTTGCCAGAGGTGGTGGCGGCGGCTGGTACAATTGCAGCATTTGGGAGGCATTTGGATGGGTGTATGAGTGGGAGTGGTTTGGAGGGGTGCGGGCCGGGTGCTGGTGAGTGGGACTAGATTGGGTTGGGATGTCTAGTCAGCATGGATGGGTTGGACCGAAGGGTCTGTTTCCATGCTGTACATCTCTAGGACTCTATGAGGAATTGATTAACTGGCTGGAGACTGGCATCTATGATGCTGGGCACCTTAGGAGGATGCTGAAAATGTGTTGCTGGACAAGTGCAGGTCAGGGAGCATCCAAGGAGCAGGAGAATCGATGTTTCGGGCATGAGCCCTTCTTCAGGAATGAAGAAGGGGTCATGCTCAAAACGTCGATTCTCCTGCTCCTTGGATGCTGCCTGACCTGCTGCGTTTTTCTAGCAACACATTTTCAGCTCTGACCTCCAGCATCTGCAGTCCTCACTTTCTCCACCTTAGGAGGATGCCAAGCCAGATCATCTATTTGGCACTTAAATAGAGATTGTTGTGGAGCCTCCTCTTCCTCTTGTAAGTTGTATAATTGTCCATCCATTTATAACTGGCTCGGACTGCTTAGTTCTGTCTGCTACATGCTGCTTCCAGTGTTTGGCATTGAATAGTCTTACATTTTAGTTTCACCTAGCTGACACAATTTTTCATTAAATCTGGTACTCTGGAGGCATGCCCACCTGCACTCTTCATTGGGGAAGGGTTGAACCCCTAACTTTATAGTAATGGTTGAGTGTGGGATAGGGTGGACCCTAAAGTTACAGATTCTGGTTGAATAGAATGTTTTCTGCTGCTGCTGATGGCCCACACAGCCACTTGGATGACTAGGTTTTTACTTTTTGAAATCAATCAGGTAGTAATAGCGGACAACACAGTGAAGCATATTCTTAATATGAAAATGGGACTTTGTCTTCAAATATGTGCTGATCCCGTTCCTAGATCGGCAAGGGTGAGGTCAAGTTAGTTTTTCCCTTTTTGGCTCCCTCTCGACGTGCCACACGCCAGGTCTAGCAGCTAAGGGCTGCTGCAGGTCTTGATCAGTTCAATCAGCAGCAAATGATACAAAGGCACTCTCTGTGATGGACATGGAAAACCCCACCCAGACTACATTCTGTGTTCTTGCTACCCTCAGTGCTTCCTCAATAGGTGGTATCTAATATTAAAGGAGTACAGATTCATGAGCTGAAAAGGGGTTTTATGTGCCCAAACCTCCTGGGGTCCAGAGTCAATACTGATGACTCCCAGGACAACTTCCTTTCAAGCTCTGGTGCGGTCTGTCTTGCTGGTGTGACAACAATGGTGGCGTGTGGAACACAGTTGAAGAAGTGCAGCACTGGAAAAACACAGCAGGTCAGACAGCATCCAAGAAACAGAAGAATCAATGTTTTGGGCATTAGCCCTTCTTCAGGAATGTCTGGTGCATAGTCATATTCGCAGAATCATCCCTTACAGACAATGTCAGACTTTTGTTTGCATGGTCTGTAGGACAATCATGGAATAAAGGAGAGGGACGGATAATGTTATTTGCATTTTAACATGGTTTGTAATATGTCAGTTGGATAGTATTACAAGTAGATCTGTACACTGCAGTATTAATTTGTCACAAGCACTGCTTCATCATGGTGGGCAGCACGGTGGCATAGTGGTTAGCACTGCTGCCTCACAGCGCCTCAATTCCCACCTCAGGTGACTGACCGTGTGGAGTTTGCACATTCTCCCCGTGTCTGCGTGGGGTTCCTCCGGTTTCCTCCCACAATCCAAAAATGTGCAGGCTAGGTGTATTGGCCATTCTAAATTACCCATAGTGTTAGGTGAAGGGCCCCTAGGTGAGTTGTGCTTCAGTGGGTCGGTGTGGTCTTGTTGGGCCGAAGGGCCTGTTTCCACACTGTAAGTAATCTAATCTAATCTAAAGTGCTTCATTAAATGTGCTGCTTGCAGTTATAATGATCTATAACAGATCCAGACTGTACAACTATGAGGAATCTGTTAGCAATATAATACTTCCATTACATTTTGAAATATTACAAAAAGCTTAGCACACAATGGATTACTTCTGAATATCATTACATAGATATCTCTATTCCCACAAATGGCACTGGTTTGTCTGTCAAGTAGCCCATTGCAAAACAGCTCACTTTGTGCCAATACCATTTAATATCAGTAACATTCTCATTGCAAGAAAGGAAAGGAATAAATCCTTCACTGAAGTGCCTTCTTCCTATTCATGAAATTATGACACATTGCTAAAAGATGGTAATGGGTAGAATTGACAGCAATCTTGCAGTAAAGAAACTGCAGCTGATAATGTATTTTTAAAATGTTTACATCGAACAATCTATGTCTGCTCATTGAAGGTCTCCTGAAAGTTCACTAACTTTTATTTAACCTTATATAATACATAAAAAAAGTCTAACTAGGAATGTTGTTTGTTAGATTACACATTAAGAGGTCACAGTAAATTCCATTTACTGTTTACAATGTGGTATTACTGGTTTTCAGGCTGCTGGCCAATGGAACCACTCCCCTCCACTATCTGTCAACAATGTTGAACAATCTGAATTTTAATACTTGAATACCAGCCTTTGCCTGAACAGAGACAGAGTTAAAGTTTTGGAAAGGAACAAGATCAAGTAAAGAATTCATTAAAACAACAGGAAGAAAATCAAAGAAAACAAAGAAAATGAAATTATTAAGAAAGTAATGATGTGTTCTACATTGAAAAATTATTCTATAACATGTCTGGAAGGGTGAACGAACATGAACTGCTTCTGTTATATTCATGTGGCATGTTGTTCATGTGACATGGTGCTGCTGGTTTTAGGATTGGACTTCACAAGTCCAGGGTATTTTACATTCAGTTTTCAGACAGCCAAGTAATACATCACCCTCTCAGAACACACAGGTCTCAAGAGTGGAAAAACAATGACCGAGTACTTCCATCTCTGTAATCTAGGATATAATTGAACTGCCAACTGCAGAGGATTTAATTGACTGAACATTGGAGTTGGTGTGAGCAGCGAATCAGTGTTAAAATGCAAATCATTTTGTTGTCTACTGTTTACAGAGTTAGGCTTGAGCAATTTCTCATGCTCCTAACACTGCCCCTCAGAATAAACCAGGAGAACACATCTACTTTGCCAACTAGTTAACAAGTTCATTGCCTGCTCAAGAACCAGAGTAGAAAACAAAACACAAATTTGTTCATTTCCTTGAGTCACACTGCATAAATTTTCACACATTTCAACAGCTCCTTGAACTTATATAGCACTGTCAATGTCGAAAAATGGCGTTAGGAATTTTAGAAAAATGCAGCAAGTGAAATTTTTTTTTAAAAACTGGCAGAGTGAATTGGTCGAAACTTACTTTTCTACAAACTCTTCGGAAAAGGAGGCTGCATAGTACTTTGCAGGGTGGAGATACACACCCAGACCAGGAAATAAAAAGGGATTTCAGGGTGGGTGGAACCAACTGCATGCCTAAATAAATTGGTTTCTCAGGAGCCTTCTGTGAATGGCAGAGAAATGTCGCAAATTAAATTGGTTTGGAAGAGACTTCCAGATACCAGAAACAGAGCCTCTGATGAAGCAATAGCGAGAATAGAAGACAAGCTATGTAATCCAGAGAATGATGGTTGCAAAATATTACCCAAATAGAGTAGGAGGGGGGCATGGAGAGGATCTAAAAACAAGGAGACACGCAGAGTCACAGTAGGTGTTGAGCATGCAGGGTTTTTCACAGAACAGATCTTGAACTACAGTTTTAGATAGACAGGCAGGAGGCTAGAAGAACACAGCAAGCCAAGCACCACCAGGAAGAGGAGAAGTCAACATTTTGGGTATAACCCTTCAGGAATAGAGGTGAGGTTAGGGGGAGCTGCAGATAAAAAGAGGGACAGGGGGAGAGAGGAGATAGAACAGGGAGTTTACAAGAGTTACTGGACACAGGTCCTAAGAGAGAATAAGGGGAGGAAGAACTACTCAAGACAGCATTACTAGTAATTTAAAGGAAAAAGTACTACTTTTAAATATGTCATTATGAATATCAGAAAGGCAAGAGATTAGCAGGGAGGACTGAAAATGACCCCAATAGGTTGGTACTACTCTCCATCAATAGAGTCAAGATGAATAACACCTTGTCTTCCACCTGGGCAGCCTACAGCCCAGAGAACTCAACATCGAATTCTCCAATTTCAAATAATCTTCCTTCCCAGCTCCCAACTCCCTTTCCAGCCCTATTTCCTCTCTTCCATTCCATTGACCTACCCTTCCTTCCACCTACCAACTGGATTCACTCCTTCCATTGACCACCCAACTTGTACCACCACCTAGCTTCACCAGTCACTACAATAATGTCTACTCTGGACTGCAGCATCTGCAGGTTTTTTTTTGCCTTTAATACAGTGTTAGAGGAGTTGAATTTGGGAAGCATAGCTCACTTCAGTAGTTGATCAATTTCTGCATTTTTCAAAATTTTAATCTACAAATTATTCTCATTGACTCTTTTGAGCTCTGTTTTTAATACAGTTAAACAAATAATGCAAACATGGCAGCTATCAGCAAACTTTTTAGGCAGGTGAGATGTTAAAGGGTTAATTTGTTCTACTGACATGTAACAAATTGGATGTCCTGCCGGGGGGGGCGGTTCTGCCTTGCAGGCAGAATGTGACAATCTAATCATAGTCTGTAAATGCTGTGGTTTTAGGAATAACCTAATCTGGAAATAATCTAATCACTTTACATTGTTTTTGGGTGGCATGTGACTATGACAGTGTGGCAGGAGGTTGTGTCTTACAAGCATGACTGACTGTGATGTAAAACCTTATGTAAAAGGGAGGACAGCTCCCTTATTCGGACAGCCTCACTTGACATGCTCTACAAGCATTGTGAAGAGTATTAGGTGATCCTCCAAAAGGTGGTACTTGATGAAGTAGATTGTGGCTGTTCACAGAAGTTGGTGTATTGCCGTTGCATCAAGTGTGTAAGAATCTCAAGAATAGAACCGGAGACAGGTACTTTTAGGGATTGATGGTAAATGGCTGTCAAAGTAATATGCACTAAGCCTTGTTGCATACCTTCCAGACTAACCAACCTTTAGGAATCTGATAAGATTTGACACCAGATTCACATAGACTTTCTGGGCATTCAAGGTGTCAGAGGTGGGACTGGCAGGAATACCGATGGGCGACAGCTTCAAAACCCTTAATGCTCCACTGGAAAGACACCAAGGAATCAATCTAAATTGTCAGGGTCCACATTTATTAATAGTGTACTGATAATTGTATTAATATATTGCTGAATAAACCTTTACTTTTATTCACAAACAAAACTCAATTTAAACACTACCAGGAAACTAACTATTAAAAGCCAAAATTCAAGCCTTAACAACTTAGTTACTCTTGGATACAAATGTATAGCTCAGAGCTTGCCACCTCACTGAGGCAACAACGTGGCAATTCCCCTATGAACAGAGAAATTGCAACAGGATAGAGTGGAGGGGATTTAGAATGTTATAATTTAAACTTGAATGCTTATTAGTTCCAAAAAAGGAAACATTGCCAATCATAATAATTGAAACATGCGATAACCAAAGCCATTGTACAAAGTAATTTTTCATGAACTTCATAATTTTCCAATAGTCTCAGTAAAGAGTTCATTCTGAAAGTTACTGTTTGAAAATCACTAAGTGGAGATTGTGCAAATGACTTGCACATGTACATCCCCACCCAGATAGGCAGAGACTGTAATCAAGCATTTCCTATCACATATAAAAATGGGTCGAACATAGGGCAATGAGGTTGCATCTCAATATCAAAATACAGTATCTTACAGGTGTGAAATTTCCATTTTTCAGTGAGTCTTCTAATATCTGTGGACACAACTGTCAATTCGCTACGAACAATTTAAAGATGCAGACTTGCACATGGAAAAAATTCAGAAAGCTGACCCAATTAATTTCATTCAAGACCTGGGAACTTCGGAGAATTGTGGGGTTATCAAATTGAAGCATATAAAATCCTGTCGGGGCTTGACAGGGAAGATGCTGGAAGGAAAACAAAGTGCGTGACAAATTCAACAGGTCTGACAGCATACATGGAGAGAGAAAGAGAGTAAACATCGAGTGCAGTGTGACTTCTCGTTGCTCCACAGATGCTGCAGAGTTTCTGCAGCATTTTCTGTTTTGATTTCAGATCTCATGACCCACAGTAAATACTGGCAGGATGTTTCACTCGCCTGACAAATCTGGAACTAGGCTCACAGTCTTGGAACAAGGGTTTAGCATTTAGAAATGAAATGAGGAGAAATCACTTAAGTATTATGAACGTATGGAATTCTCCACATCAGTAAGCTATGAGTGCTCGGTCAGTAAGTACTTTCAAGACAGATAGAGTCATAGAGATGTACAGAACGGAAACAGACCCTTCCGTCCAACTCAACGTGCCGACCAGATATCCTGAATTAATCTACTCCCATTTGCCAGCACTTGGCCCATATTTCTTGAAACCATTCCTATTCAGATACCCATCCAGATGACTTTTAAATGTTACAATTGTACCAGCTTCCATCACTTCCACTGGCAGTTCATTCCATACACACACCACTGCTTGAAAAAGTTGCCCCTTAGGTCCCTCTTAAATCTTTCTGCTCCCACTCAACCTTTGGATAGTAAGGGAATTAAAGGGTGCAGGGATGGTCTAGTGTGGGGTACAAGGCCCTTTGTTTTCTTTATTCATTCACGGGATGAGGGCATCGCTAGCTAGGCAGCATTTATCATCCATCTACAGTGGCTCAATGGTTAGCACTGCAGCCTCACAGCACCAGGATCCCACGTTCAATTCCAGCCTCGTGCCACTGTCTGTGTGGAGTATGCACATTCTACCAGTGTCTGCGTGGGTTTCCGCTGGGTGCTCCGGTTCCCTCCCATAGTCCAAAGATGTGCAGGTCAGGTGAATTGGCTACGCTAAATTGCCACTAGTGTTAGGTGTATTCGACGACTGTAAATATAGGGTAGGGGAATAGGTCTGGGTGGTTACTCTTCAGAGTGTCGGTGTAGACTTGTTGGGCCCAAGGGCCTGTTTCCACACTGTAGGGGATCTAATCTAATCTAATCCCTTATTGCCCAGAGGACAGTAAAGAGTCAACCATATTGCTGTGGGTCTGGAGTCACATGTCAAGGTCGCAGGAATGTACCAGCAGGCAGGAAGGTGGTTTGAAGTGTGTCTACTTCAACACCAGGAGTATCCAGAATAAGGTGGGTGAACTTGCGGCATTGGTTGGTACCTGGGACTTCGATATTGTGGCCATTTCAGAGACATGGATAGGGAAGGGACGGGGTGGTTGTTGCAGCTTCTGCGGTTTAAATGTTTTAGTAAGATCAGGGAAGGTTGTAAACAAAGGGGAGGTGTAGCATATTTAGTCAAGGACAGTATTGCAATGGCAGAAAAGATGTTTGATGAGGATTCGTCTTACTGAGGTAGTATGGGCTGAGGTTAGAAACAGGAAAGGAGAAGTCACCCTGTTGGGTGCTATCTATAGGCCTCCAAATAGTTTCGGAGATGTAGAGGAAAGGATTGCAAAGATGATTTTGGATAGGAGCAAAAGTAACAAGGTAGTTGTTATGGGAGATTTTAATTTTCCAAATATTGACAGGAAATGCTATAGTTCAAGTACTTCAGATGGGTCAGTCTTTATCCAATGTGTACAGGATAGGCCAACAAGAGGTGAAGATACATTGGATTTGGTACTGGGTAATGAACCAGGCCAAGTGTATGGAATGAGCTGCCAGAAGATGTGGTGGAGGCTGGTACAATTGCAACATTTAAGATGCATTTGGATGGGTATATGAATAGGTAGGGTTTGGACGGATATGTGCCGGGTGCTGTCAGGTGGGACTAGATTGGGTTGGGATATCTGGTCGGCATGGACAGGTTGGACCGAAGGGTCTGTTTCCATGCTGTACATCTCTATGACTCCATTTGGAGGTAAGTGAGCACTTTGGTGATAGTGACCACAATTTGTTTATGTTTACTTAAGCGATGGAAAGAGATAGGTATATACCACAGGGCAAGATAGCAGGGGAAAGGCAATTATGAGGCGATTAGGCAAGGTTTAGGATGCACAGGATGGGGAAGGGAACAACTGAAGTGTGGAGCTTGTTCACGAAACAGCTACTGCATGTCCTTGATAACCATTTACCTGTCAGGCAGGTAGGAAGTGATTCAGCAAGGGAACTGTGGCTTACGGTGGCTCAGTGATTAGCACCGTTGCCTCACAGCACCAGGGTCCCAGGTTTGATTCCAGCCTTGGGTGACTGTTTGTGTGGAGTTTGCACATTCTCTCAGTGTCTGCGTGGGTTTCCTCCGGGTGCTCCGGTTTCCTCCCACGGTCCAAAGATGTGCAGGCCAGGTGAATTGGTCATGCTAAATAGCCCATAGTGTTAGGTGCATTAGTTAGAGGGAAATGGGTCTGGGTGGGTTACTCTTCAGAGGGTCGGTGTGGACTGTTTGGGCTGAAGGGCCTGTTTCCACACTGTAGGGAATCTAATTTAAAGTTGAATCTCTTGTTAAGAGGAAGAAGGCAGCTTATGTTAAGAGGAGGTGTGAAGGATCAGCTAGGGCACTTGGAAGATACAAGTTAGCCAGTAAGGACCTAAAGAGAGAGCTAAGAAGAGCCAGGAAGGGACATGAGAAGTCTTTGGCAGGTAGGATCAAGGAAAACCCTAAAGGAATAAAATATGACTGGGGTAAGATTAGGGCCAGTCAAGGACAGGGGTGGGGAGGTTGTGCATGGAGTCAGAAGGGATAGGAGAGGCACTAAATTAATACTTTTCATCAATATTCACTCTGGAAAAAGGCAATGTTCTCAAGGAGAATATGAAGATACAGACTACTAGATGAGATAGGATTGAGGTTCATAAGGAGGAGGTGTTAGCAAGTTTGGGAAGTGCGAAAATAGGTAGGTTCTCTGGACCAGATGGGATGTAACCTAGGATTCTCTGGTAAGTGAGGGAGGAGATTGAAGAGCCTTTGGCTTTGATCTTTCTGTCACCATTGTCCAAAGGAATAGTATCAGAAGACTGGAGGATAGCAAATGCTGTCCCCTTGTTCAAGAAGGGGAGTAGAGACAACCCTGATAATTATACACCAGTGAGCCTTACTTTGGTTGTGGGTAAAGTGTTGGAAAGGTTATTAGAGATAGGATTTATAATCATCAATAAAGGAATAATTGATTAGGGATAGTCAACATGGTTTTGTGAAGGGTTAGGTCATGTCTCACAAACCTTGAGTTCTTTGAAAAGGTGACCAAACAGGTAGATGAGGGTAAAGCAGTTGATGTAATGTATATGGATTTCAGTAAAACGTTTGATAAGGTTCCCCACAGTAGGCTATTGCAGAAAATACAAAGGCATGGGATTGAGGGTGATTTAGCAGTGTGGATCAGAAATTGGCTAATTCTAAGGAGACAGAGGGTGATGGTTGATGGAAATGTTTATCCTGGAGTTCCGTTGCTAGTGGTGCACTGCAAGGATCTGTTTTGGGGCCGTTGCTGTTTGTTATTCTTATAAATGACCTGGATGAGGGCATAGAAGGATGGGTTAGTAATTTTGCCGGTGACAATACAGTCGGTAGAGTTGTGGATAGTGTGGAAAGACGTTGCAGGTTACAGAGGGACATGGATAAACTGCAGAGCTGGGCTGAGAGGTAGCAAATGGAGTTTAATCTGGACAATTGTAAGGTGTTACTTTGGAAGGAGTAACAGAAATACATACAGAGTACTGGACTAATGGTAAGATTCTTGGTAGTGTGGTTGAGCAGAGAGATCTTATTGTCCACGTGCATAGATCCCTGAAAGTTACCACCCAGGTTGATAGGGTTGTTAATAAGGTGTATGGTGTGTTTGCTTTTATTGGTAGAGGGATTGAGTTTCAGAGCCATGAGGTCATGCTGCTGTACAAAACTCTGGTGTGGCCGCACTTGGAGTAGTGTGTACAGTCCTGGTCGCCGCATTATAGGAAGGATGTGGAAGCTTTGGAAAGGGTGCAGAGGAGATTTACTGGGGTGTTGCCTGGTACGGAGGAAAAGCCTTATGAGGAAAGGCTTAGGGATTTGAGGCTATTTTCGTTAGAGAGAAAAAGGTTGAGAGGTGACTTAATAGAGACATATAAAGGTAATCAGAGGGTTACATAGGGTGGATGGTGAGAGCTGTTTTCCTCAGATGGTGATGGCTAGCATGAGGGGACATAGCTTTAAATTGAGGGGTGAAAGATATAGGACAGATGTCAGAGATAGTTTCTTTACTCAGAGTAGTGGGAGCGTGGAACGCACTGTCTGCAACAGTAGTAGGCTCGCCAACTTTAAGGGCATTTAAATGGTCACTGGATAAACATATGGCCGATAAGTGAATAGTGTAGGTTAGATGGGCTTCAGATTAGTTCCACAGATCGGTGCAGCATCGAGAGCCAAAGGGCCTGTACTGCGCTGTAATGTTCTATGTAGGCCATACCAGGTAAGGTTCTAATGTCCTTCTGTAAAGGACATTAATGAACCAGATTTTTTTTTTTGACAATCAACAATGAATTCTTGGTCATCATTAGATTCTTAATTCCAGATATTCATTGAATTCAAACTCCACTAAGGAATTCAACCCCAGAACATTGTCTGAATCTCTGGATTAACAGTCCAGTGACAATACCACTGTGCAGTCACCTCCCTTTTTGTTGTACTGTGAAGCAGGCTCATTGGATTGAATGGCCTGTTCCTGCTCCGGTTCTTCTGGTTTGCAGCAAAAGGAAAGCTTCACTTCGGTCTGGATTGCATCAGAATCTGAACTGCATGAATAAAACAACATGGAAAAAAACCGATAGCTCACACCATCACCAATCCTCTTGAACTCAGAGTTGTACCAATAATCAGATACAAACAACATGTTACTCTATTTTGGTTTGGATCCCAATACATTTTAAAATAATGGTGATCTCAGAAACCACCATCTGTTAGGAGATGCTTCCAGAGTCAGAAGCAACTTCAGATAAACGTCATGAAATACTCCCATACTGTCACCATCTGGGAGGCAATTCACAACTGCTCTGATACTGAAGCAGTCCTACACAACATTCAAGTTGGGATTGATAAGTAGCACATAACATTAATATGACACAATGACCTTCTCTCTAATAAGAGCGAATCAAACCATCACCCCTTAAAGCTAAAATGAATAAATTTTTTAAAAAGTTCAATGATGGCAATACCATTTTTGAATCCCCAACTGTCAAAACCTGGGTGCTATCATTCACCATATAAACACTGGTTACAGGAGCAGTTTAGAGCCTGGGAATCCTGCAGTGAGTGACTCACCTCCCAACTCCCAAAGCCTGTCCACAAATGAAATTGTCCCCACAGGTCCCATTGAGTGCAGCGCCAGCAACAGTCAAGAAGCTAAACACATTCCAGGACCTGACTAGCAGTCCATACACCATTTTCAACATTTTCTCCCTTCACAAAAAAAGCACAATGCCTACCATATGTGCAATCCTCAAAATGCTACCAAGGTCCCTGTGATAGCAACTTCCAAACCCATTAACCCCACTGCTTAGAAGGGCAAGGATAGCAAGTGCACAATGTCATCACCCACGAGTTCTCCTTCAAACTTCATTCCACCCTAACATGGAACTACATCAGCATTCCTTCATTGTCATTGGGTCAAAGTCCTGGAAATCCCTTCAAAAAAAACATTGTTGCGTGCCTACATCCCAATTCATGAGGCAACTCACTTCATGTTCTTGGGGGAGGATAAAAGAGGTTGGAGGGTGAGAATAAGGGTAGCCCTACACCCACATCCATAAATAGTAGGATATTTGCAGAGAGATATTCCATAAAGGTTGTGCCTTAACCTCCAGGACCAATTAGTAAATCAGTTTAAAAATCTGGGATTGTATGTTATGTATTTCCTGTTGACAGCTTAATGTGGACATTTGGCTATCGTGAATGATGCCTGCGAGCAACGCGGCATCTTCTCCCTCGCTCCTGGATGAAGAGCATCGAGCATTTCCACTTGACATATGCAAATGGGAAAAAAAAAAGAACTAGGTGAGAAAAACACAACACCTGCAGATCACAAGAAACACGGCACTGTACCAGCTGCTCTCTGCTTTCCAAATGTCACCGGATGTTTTTACTGCATACGTAACAGAATTGGGAGAAGAAAAAAAACTTTGATTATCTTTGGCTATGACCTTTCCATAATTGCCATGAGACTAATCCTTATTCCACCTCACTTTTGAAAAGATGGTGATTTATTCCGTCTTGGCATTAAAGTTGCAAAGACATCCTTTCTCAGGGAGGGGAGGGAAGAGAGAAAAAAAACATCACCAATGATTTTAAACCTCAAAAAAAGGGATTTCAACACTTAACTGGATCCCAACTCCAGTTGGGCATATTCCCAACTGTTTTATCCACCAGATCAAGTAGCTTTTTACCCCCAACCACTGACGTTTTTAAGAGAAAAAAAATTCAAACAAATTCAACATTATACTATTATTTTTAATGTGCCCCATGATCTTTCACCCAGATTTTCACAATACAGTCTTGAAGTTTTTTTTTATCTTTAATTGGAATTATGACTGATGCACAAACACACTCCTATTCATTGCAATTCCTTCTCATTTGGCAATCAGGTCCTAGGAAGATAGCCCAAATGCCAAGAGGCAGATTTCCAATATAGACATCAACATTTTCCCACTTTCTTTTCTGTCAATCAATGAATCTTCCTCAAACTAGCTGCACTAAGCACAGCCTTTCTCACTCTCCCTGTGCAATCTTAAACTTGACAAACCTGGCAATCTCTGACATAACCAGATTGGAGTTCCATTTCATTCAATCCACTGGGAAGACAAAAACTCAAAACGCAGACACAGACTGTCTGTGTTGTGGAGACTGGGTTTAATTTATTTCCTTCCTCTATTACTCCACTGCCTCTCGTAATCAAGAATGGTAGGGGAGGAGGAAAGGTATTAAGGTGCTTCAATTTCAAAACTTCATTACCTCTTATGTCAACACTGCTGGATCCAGATCACATTCATGAGTTAGCTTTCACTTGGAATACTTAAATATCTGGACTTGTATACTGATGATGGAAATTTAAAAATTACTGCCAATTTTGTTGCTTTTGGAACTGCACATTTATGATAACCTCCCATCTGTCACGATCAAAGATGACATACTCCACTGCAGCTTGATAGATTCAGACATGGCTGATAAGTCCACTGTACAATGGGTCTGCCACATGAAGGTCTGTGCACTCTTGCCAATGTCTCGCCTTTACCTGCATATGCTCCAGATGGATATGATGCAGACATCTGAGTAACATATTATATCTAGCAGAGAATTATGCACTTGTCTCCATTCTTAAATATTGTTACAACCATGCAGAATTCTTCCCAGATGCGGATTATGAGATTGTACAGCTCTGCTGGCAGTGTACCTCCACCACGTTTTATAATTGTGACAGGGGCTCTATCTTCTTCTGTTGTTCTTCAACTACTGAATGGCTTTTTCAAATTTGTGGTAGATCAAGGTAGTATCAAGACTGAGCCAGATTGAATACTAAAAAAAATGGGCTTGAAAACGTAGTCAGTTAAAGAATAGAAAGTGGTCTATCCAGTGAGCATCGACTGCTTCCTTGTCTTTGATGACCAGTCAAGATGTTTTCTGATAAAGAAACCAAGGAGCTCTTTACAGATGCTTGCTATTGAGAATTTAGGTACAACTGGACACTGTGGTACATTGTAGCTTCTAGTGGCTGGAGGTTGAGAAGTTGGCAGTGAGGCACTGACTGAGAATATAGTCTTGGTGAGATTGTGGAGACGTTGAATGTTTTGTTTTCAACACTGCTTCAGTTGCCTCTGCCAGGGCAGTCAGGAATAATAAACAACATTCCTTTAAAAAAATGCTTTCACTGCACTAGTCAATTTTCTTATGATAAATGCAGTCACTTTTTTCTTTGCTGAACAGAGGAGCCTTACCTGACTGACTGTCTTCTGGGCTGGAAATTTCAACAAGTCATCTCAACCTAGCTGGTTGCTTGCCATATGGACTTGGCAAAGTGAGGACTACAGATACTGGAGATCAGAGAATAGATTAGAGTGGTACTGAAAAAGCACAGCAGGTCAGGAAAGGGCTTTTGCCCGAAACGTCGATTTTCCTGCTCCTCGCATGCTGCCTGACCTGCTGCGCTTTTCCAGCGCCACTCTAATCTAGACTGCTTGCCATATGGAGACAGTCAGAATCTCCATAATAAAAGCACCAGAGTGTTGCAGCAGGAATCCCAACAATGTGCTCTGTATAGCACTCCATGCAGTAAGCAGTGGCATCATTTCATTTTTTTCTTCAGCAACTGTACAAGATGGAATGACAGCGGAAGATGGAATACAGAAACACCTACTTGACTAATTTATTTTTCTTCTTTCTCTACCTTAATTTCTCAGTGTAATGTTTAAAAATATAACATACTTTCCTATTTATTTCAGATCTTTTGCTAATAGTGCATTATAACTCGGTTGTTAGAATGGTCAGGTTGGACCTTAAACACAAAGATACTAAATTTCCTTCCCTTCTTAAGAAGTCTATTTGTCCCTCGGACAAAACTGCAGAGACTGTCAATTCATCACGTCATTCATCTTAGGCATGAACTCTAAAGGGTAGTGCTTATATAAAGGTGATATTTCTTAAGGGGTTAGTATTCATGTCACATTGGCTCCAACCATTCTACTGATGTCACATACAGTCTGTGAGTGGAGAGAAGGAGTTCTACTGACTTTTTGAAGGGAGCCCATGTATCTGACCCAAATCTCCAAGTTCATTCCTGATGAAGGGCTCATGTCTGAAATGTCAATTCTCCTGCTCCTCTAATGCTGCCTGACCTGCTGTGCTTTTCCACTTTTTGACGCTGTCTCTCCAGCATCTGCAGTCCTCACTTTCGCCTGGCAATTATGTCTGACCAAATGTAATTAATCTTACTGATATCATGCGATTAACCACTTTACAATTTAAGAAAAGTGCCTTTTCTATCCTTTTCATTGTATGCTCTACCATTAATCACTAGGTAGGCCCAAGACAAAGCAAAATATATCTCAAACTCTTCCCCAGGACATACTGTTAAAAGTGATGAATACCTTTCTTTAAAAAAAAAGGTACTGGGATTGATCTTCTGGGAAGATACATGGTTGCAGCAATGTGGACCTGAATCCTGCTACATGCAGCAATTCAGAAAAATATAACTCAAAAGAGCATTACAGCTTCAAATTGACAAAGAAAGCCAGTCATAGACAGACAGGAGGCTGGAAGAACATAGCAAGCCAGGCAGCATTAGGAGGTGCAGAAGTTGACATTTTGGGTATAACCCTTCTTCACCTCCTGATGCTGCCTGGCTTGCTGAGTTCTTCCAGCCTGTCTATTTAGAATCCCAACATCTGCAGTTATTTTTGTTTATAACCAAAGAAAGCCAGTAGGCAGGTAAAAAGTGAATATCAACTGAGGGGGGGGGGGGGGGGGAATAGCTATGAAAGGAACAAAACTAAAAGCTCAGCTCTCCAAGGGAAAATGTTCACTCAGAAGCTGGTAAGACCTTCTAGGGCAAGAGTGGGGCTTAGAAGTGAGACAGAAAAGCGAGTCACACTTAGAAAACAGAGGTGATCCAGTGAAGGAGGTTCTGGAAGGAGATGATGATTCCGGGAGGCAACAAAAGACAAAAGGAATAAAAGAAAACTATGCAAAGACCAGAAAGGGAAGGCAATCAGTTTACTTTTAGTACAAAAGACAAAGTTCTCACCTATCAACACAAATCGTTGCCATCAACATTAGGCTTCATGACATTCTGCTGCAACAGCCAGAAAATAAATTTAGTTCCGGGCCACAAAATCAGGGAAGCCTCAAAATGTATTTAAGCTGAAACTGAGCAAATATAAAACAAAAAGGCTTGTCAGAGAGTCTAGCTTAATAAGAAAAACCAGGAAAATTAAAGACTTAATAGGGCCAGAACTCAAAACCTTAGAAAAAGCCAGCAGTGACTAATTTCTTAAAAATGGCTGGATATCCAGTACGCAGTATAGCGACACAGTAGTACAAAAGAATAGATTTAAAAAGCTTGAAAGTAACAAATTACTGGAATTCAATTCTAAGCTTTATTGAAGAATTCAATACAGTATTTCAGAAACACAGAGTTTAAAAACAGGCAAATAAATGCTGTGGTACAGTCTAACAAACTGTACAATGACCGAATTTAAAACAATATTGATGAATACAAGAACAAAAGCTTAAAGAGCAACATGTTTAAAACGTATCTCCATTGGCACTTCTTTGGTGATTAGTTACTCCAGACAATCCAGAAGAAACAGGATTTATGTCAATGGGCATCCTGCTTATTCTTTGCTTGTTACTAGATATGTGGCTGTTCTATCAGATCAATTACCATGGCTGAGTAGAAAATTACAAGCAGAGAGGTAACACTACATAGTACAGTGGAATAAATGGCAAAAGCAGAGGAATGTAACTATTTACATTACAATGTAACAGACAAGAGAAAACTGAAAATGTGTATGTTGTTCGCAATCAACCAACTTCATTTCTGAATCTGCACACAACCTCAACATCAGAAGAGTTGGAGGAAATCTCTGAGAACAATGAGTCGAGAAACAAAAAGCTGTAAAAAGGCTGGTCTAGGAAGAAACCATTTTTGTCCAAAATATCAAGAGGCAACCAGGAGACTTCACTGAGCTTCCCAGACTTTGGCAAACCCAAAAGAATGAATCAAATGAAACCACTTCTGTTGACATGAGAGAGCTGTTTAACATCGTCAACATAAAAGGAAGTCACAGACTTCCCAGGTCTGACAGAACATTCAATCCTCCCTTCTAAGACTGCTAATTCAGTGACAGAGATAGTGCCAAGAGAACAGAAATCATTCAGTAACTCAACTGAGTGTCTGATAAAAATTACTTCACCAGTGAAACAGCCATAATGATAACTGAAAATGTTCAGTCTGACTCACAACCTGAGGGAGATAAGTATATGATTTTATGGGAGTCAAATCTGTGTCCGCAAATTCAGGGTGTAGTCAAGAAGAAGAAACTGCTTGGTCTAAATATTAATGATACTGCAAAAAGAAGTTACCTTTTCCAATTAAAAAGCAATTGCTCGATACTGGAATGCAGGAAACAACAAGGGAAAGCTGAATTCCAGGAAGGAAATTCCTAGGAAATAAGGGTCCTCCAGATAATGTAATAGACAAACACATTGACAAAGAATGATGTATTTCACAAAGATTATCAGGGTAAATAAAGCATCCTTCAGCAAAGAAATGATCCACAGATCAGATCCAAGGTCAACAGTACTCAAGCAAGAGAACTACCATTCTTCTAAGTCTGAAAGAAAGTACATACTGTGAAAAAATGTGAAACATCTATTCCACTGGTATTTGTAAAGTTAGAGACCTAAGGGAGATGGAGTAGTGGTAAATGTAATATACATTTGTATGTGATTGTATTATGGGTTAACTTGAGGGAGTGAGGGAGTAAAGAGCTTGGCAGGGGAGGAATGTTGTATAATACAATGGATTGGAAAGCATTAATGCTACATTAGCTTCACCAATTCTACTGATGTCACAGACAGTATGTGGGTGGATACAAGGAGTTTTAATATCATGTTTGGAGGAGCAGATGTATATACAACAGTTTTCTAAGGTGCTAGTAATTATGCCTGATCAAATGTCGTTGTGCTCCTTGCCATCAGGCAATAAACCTTCTTGTTATGTAACAGTCTATCCTTTTGTAGAGTAGAAAGAGACTCAACATTTTCTCTGCCTCTCTCTCGCTCTATTGTGGTAATTAAGGTCTATTAAAGTAACACAGTCATTCCTATAACCCTTTCCAGCAAACCTGTGTCAGTATCTCAATATCTTAAAGCAAATGTTGAGAACATCAAAATCCTTGGGGGAGAAATTAAGTTCATTTGTTAAATTGATTTTCATTCATTATTAATATAATGGGAAAATTGTCAAGATAAGCCAGGTTCCAAAGCATACATGTGGATAATCATGAAAAAGACACACAGTAAGATACAGTACTTGTTAGCGAGTTTTGAGAACCACAGTACTTATGGTTATGTTACTGAAAATTGTGACTTCCACAGAATCATGGTTTCCCAAAGAAATCAATATTAAAACTGGAATTGGGTTCCTTTGGACATTCCTTGCTCTGATTAAAAGGTACAGTATGAAATACCATGAAGTACTATGCATCTGTAGCTAAACGAACTTGCAAAATAAAATTATTAGGTATAAAAAGAAACACTGCACAGTTTAGCATATCTGGACTTCCCAGCAGAGTATTTCATCAGAAATGAAGTAGTGTACATTTCTAAATCTTATATTCATAAATATAATAACATTTAAAACAACATTTTTAAATTTAGAAATACAAAATAAATGCAAATACACTCGCCTGATGACATTCAACAGACCAGGTTCCACCTGGAGGCAGAAGCTAGTCAGCACAGGCAGACTACCTGCACTGACCAGCATTTGTTACGAGGTGGAGTGCAGAAATTTAATGCAAGTTCAGAACAGAAGCCAGAATTTTCAAAGGGTAACAATAGAGTGCAGGAACAAGAACTGGGGAGGGGGAAAGAGATGAACAGGTATTGAGCGGGCAGAGGCAAGAAGTGGAGGAAGGCCAGAAGAATCTCAGAACTGAGCGCGGGAGCAAAAGCATGGAGAAGGTAGAACACAAAATAGGAAGTCTGTAGCAAAGAACATTAAACAAGCATACTGCCACTGCATTGTCAAGTTAAACAACTTGAACTGAGTCAACTTTAAAAGTATCAGCTTTTATACAGAGTGTGTAGATTCAAGAGTTGCCACTAGGCCATAAAACAGCATATTTGAGCAAATAATCTGTTAGTCTTGGTCACATCAATACATCACTTGAAATGGTCATCGAATAGTTTATGAGTTTCTTTGTGAACTGTGCTAATATTCTCTGCCAAAATAGCTACAAAAGCACAATAATCTACACTTCTGGGAATGCTCTCTTCCTTTAACACTTTACTTGCAAGCAACTTGTGAATAGAGGCAAATATACCACATTAGGCTGACAGTAATATTATCATAGTTTAGGTCAGCCGAACACAACTCACATTTTAATTATTTTCACCACTTGACCAAAATGGCTTAAATAAATATGTACCATATTAATTTAATACATTCCAAATTTGTCCATTTACAATACAAGAGATAATAGGAATAATGACTAGTTTTCTTTTTGCCAAAGATGAAACAATGAAGAATTCTTACAATTTCTTCTGAAAAAGATGGCTGTGTTCACTGAAGCTGCCTCTTGCAGCAGAGTCCTGTAAAGGGCAGTTAAAGCACCAGCACTAATTAAACCTGACATTCCAATTCAGGAAATCTAGCTTGCAGTCCTGTGTTGTTGCTTTGCTAATTGGAAATTAATATTAACTGTCATGTTTTCTGATTTTGAGATTTCTTTCCCCACAGAAAGGATTTGGGGAAAGTAATTCATTTTAGATATCGCATTTTAAAGCAAAGTCAATTCAAAAGCTTTTCTTAATTAAAAGGCATCAAGGCAACAAGTTGTTCATATGTAATAAGCAATGCTTTGGTGTTTTGCTAATCTGTCAGTCAGACCTAAGGCAGCAAAGTCAGCTTGAGTATTGAATCAAAGTTGAAAAGGCAACCATTGGTCTGGCTCAAGAGAGTTAAGAATTTACTTCAATGGTACATGCGTAGACTTATAGATGGAGATAGATACAGGGCTAAGGAAAGATGAGGATGAAGAGCTTAGTCTACTTATTGGGTATCATCTTCTTAGATTAGTTCCTTAGGATTGAGCTTCTGCTCCTGTACGATGGCGTCAAAGACCAGTCCAAAGAGTGACCTGCAGACTCTGTCCATTGAAGCGTTTGGACCCTCTTTACAATGCCCTGAACGTGCCTTTACGCCTCTTGGTGTTCAATGACTTCCCAAGTTGTTCTCCATTTCGATTCATCACAGACCAGGGAGTCCAAAGAAACAGCAGCATTAAAATCAGAGTGTGCCAGAGAAACTCAGCAGGTCTGGTAGCATCTGTGGAGAGAGAAAGCACAGTTAATGTTTTGAGTCCAGTAAGACTCCTCTTAGGGGTGTTTGATTTTAGGGTGATACTTTGAGGGCACTTCAATGACATTTCCACTAAACTCCTGGTGGCCTTCTGCCAAGTTCTGGATAGAGCAATTACTTTCAGTAGTCTGCTGTAGGGCATATGAGCAGCATGTCACACAGAACAGAGCTGGTTTTAAATAATTAAGCACCTGGATGGTCAGCATGTTGGCTTTGAAGATATTGCTGCTGCACTGCCTTTCTTGCCAAGAGATTTGGAGAATTCTGTGAAGGGGACATAGCAGTACTTCTCCAGTATTTTGAGGTGTTTCTTCTATTTACCACACAGCAAAGATAATATCTGCAATACCACTAGATGGGCACCACTAAGAATAGGTGATTGAGGAAGACCTTTGCAACAAACTTTCCTGTGGCAGACATCAGGGAAACTGTTCTGTCGTTAGCACTATCATCATAAAGGTACAGGAAGCCAATGAAGCTAAGCAATGGATATGGAGTTGGTAATAAAAGACACAGAGGGCAGTTCTGGACAACTTATGTCATGTAATGTAGTGTTAGGCAAATCAGCAAAGACAGAATAAGAAGTCACTTCAAGACAAGACTGTATTTAAAGGATTAAAGGCAGTCAAGACTCAATAGTGGTTCTAGTATGAATCTACATATTCAGCATTTGCATTATTTAAAATTAGAGATAGTGGAGCACTCTTAAGTGCCTCCATGTTCGATGCTGATTAACCTGAAGCTTGGTCTTACTTTTCATGGTTTCATAGTCCCTAATAAGACAAGCAGCACGATGAGAAGCAGGGACAGAATAAATTAGAATGCAAAAGTTTGACCTTCAAGTCATTTTCTGGAAATTTATCAGTGAAGTGATGCAGCTACTTGCTATTGGTCAGGTAGAAGAAGAGTGCAGAATAGTTGCAAGACCCATCCGTGTTGTTTTCCTATCTTGTTCCATGTCTACCAGTGGCTTCTTCCTTGTTGGTAACAGTTTCGTTGCTGATGCTCTGGCAAAGTCAGACTCAAGTGCCACACAAGGTGACCATACCAGACTCACTGGCAACAATGGCCCAACCACAAGGGTGCACACTCCATTGGTCTGATGCGTCGATGCCTGAACTGTACTTTAACAGGGATCCCTGTTGAGATTGAGAACTGCTACCAGGTAAGACTGCTGGTAAGGAGGAGTGCCAAGGAGAATGGTCCAGCCAGAGTCCATTTAGCCTGAGGTTATCAGTCCTTTCTGGTACCATCCAGCAATTCATGGCTGCAAGGAGTAACAATCTGACCGTAATGTTGGAGGTGGTGAGTAAATAGGCCAAGCTGGCAATATTCTCCGCTGAAAATTGGTAGAAAAAACTGGAAAGCCCATCCTGCTGCTCCCAATGCACAGGCTCCAGAATAGGGTTGACTCTGACTGGTTCTGAGAATGGGAATGGTGTTGGCCAGGAAACAGATATGTCGTTGAGTGACCGAAAAGCAAGAAACAAATAAAAACTGATATTCTTTTTAAAAAGGTCAGGATCATTTAGTATTCTGTGAAGTGATCAAGAATCAGATACACTGATACATTTATTCATTATTTGCTGTTAACACATTTTACAATTTATTTCAATATGGATATCATTAATGCATTGTCAAGCCTTGTTTTGAGATTGTTACCGGTGTTTGATCTCCATATATGAGGTAGAGCTAATGCACAGCTCACAACTGAAATGTACCTATGTACAGAGTTAGACTATACTCCCACCATCATGACCTTGACTACTTGGTTGTCATGGAAAATTGACAGTTAACATCTCCATGACACAGTAGTCCAGCAATCAGCACCTTCTTCTCTTGTTGTACAAGTTGTTGTTGCCTTTCCAAGTTTGGTTTCTTAAGTCCCAACCCTGATGAGCACATGATGAAAACTTAGACTTCAAGGAACTTTTTAGCAATTGTTTATAGCCTGTGTTAGGAAGATGCACGAGAGTTTTAGACACACTCATAAATCAGACCATGCACTCCATTCCCTGTCATTTTTTTCCTGCCATTGCATGTGTGCAACAATGACTTCTGGAATTAGAAATCAGTGCATCCACACTTTGACTGCACTCCAACTGGCAAGGATGGACACTCAGAGTGCTGTACAGCCACTGACATGTATGACATAATGACTGACAAACAGAAATCGGTTCTCCATCAATAAGAACGAAGAACAATTCTGCTTTCAAACTAGAAGTCATAACATTTGCTGATTCATCAAATGATTGTGCAGCAGCAAGAATGCAGTTGATGAAAAGCCAGCTGGAAGAATCTATCCTCGAAAAAATCCCCAGACCAAAAGGTGCTATCAGAACAGGGACCAGGCCTGATCTTGAGAAGCATATACTCGAATGGGTCCTCAAAAGTCACTGAAATGATTTCACCATTACCAGAAATGCTGGTTATATATAATAGAATGGACCCAAATCAAACCCATTCAGCTAAGATTTTAGACCAACAGTAAATGGCCAATTACTGGAATAATACAGCGTAGAGCTGTGACAGACGTATGATACTCATTAAGTCACTTCAGTAATATGGATAAAGCAACATGGATTCTGATATGCTCTGCAGCAGCCAGATAAGGTTTGAAATCCATTCTAATGCAAACAACAGTACATGGCAAGATTCAAGGTAGGACTAGCATGCATGGCCAATCAACAAAATCAAAGCCAATTTTCAAATGTCAAACAAAAAGTTCCCTGCAGAAGACTGTGTGTGTGTCCATGACAAAGGCTGAGGATGAGGAAGCCATATAATTATAGACCAATACCGTGTAGAATAGGCAGCCTTCATAAAAATGCATTTTATTGGGCAACACATCCAAAAATGGCAGTCCTTCTGCCCTCCATCACTTCCAAAATATCAAAATGATTTTCTAAGTTAGGTATATAAATCCAAGCAAGATTTTTAAATATATCATTTCTGCATTTGGAGTCAACAATCATCTGATAATTGTCCATTTTGCAATCACTTGAAAAGAAACTGAGTTAAGTCGTAACCAACAAAGACATAATTGTTGATCAGGAATACTAAGTCAAAAAAATAGCAAAGGCACAGGATGGGAGAAGAGCCATGCATAATTTTCCCACACATGTACAACATGACAACAGATTTTGACATAAATTAATTCAGTTCATCACGTGTTTGCCGACAAGCAAAGATTTGCAAACACTCTCTTTCATGGTGGCAGAGCTTATAATTCCACAAAAATCATCATAAAGGCCAAATATCTCCAACTGCAAGTTTAGTATTCAGAAACTGAACAAAACTCTGCAAGCATTCTTGCGAGAGCAGGCGGCACTAGAACATGATTTTTTTCTAATTTGATCACATAGCTACTGCAAATCCTGATAATTAAACACATTTCTGTTTGTGCGTCAGAGTAATAAAAGCCAGTTGGGCAGACTACAGGCGTTATGTATGGTACAACAGGCAATCTAACTGCAGGCTCTCCAGATAAAACTGTTAATTAATCAAACTTGCAGTACCCATTTCAAAGATCAGAGACTGGCTTTCCCAACCATCTGTCACAAATCAACAGAGAGCTTTATCCTCCACTAAACATTTCAATTACTTCACCCAATTACTAATTTATTATTACTGGACTTAAACGCTCAATACAGCCTAAAGTTTGTTTCTAAATATTGTTTCTAGTGCACAATGAGGAATTTTTGCCACCCCTTCACCCAAGTTTCTTCTTTTTCCTCAGTCGGAAAACACAAAATCATGATTTCGCCAAGACATTCTTCACAACTATCATAGTAAGTTAAGCAAGTGGTCATGCTTATCTGTAGGTTTGGAGTATTGTGTGCAGTTTTGAGCCCCATATCTCAGGAAGAAAGTACTGACCCTGGAGCGTGTTCAGAGGTGGTCCATGAGAATGGTCCCAGGGATGAAAAACTTAACATATGAGGAATGTTTAAGGACTCTGGGTTTATACTTGATGGAGTTTAGAAGGATGAGGGGAAATCTAATTGAAACATACAGAATAGTGAATGGACTGGATAGAGTAGATGTTGGAAAGATCTTTCCATTGGTAGATGAGACCAGGACCAGAGGGCATAGCCTTAGAGTAAAGGGAAGGCCTTTTAGAACGGAAATAAGGAGAAACTCCTTCAGTAAGAGAGTTGTGAAGTTTCCTTTCTTGTACCAAAACAAAATATACATTTGCTGAAAACAAAGACACATTTTGTTAAAGTTTTTCATCTTGCACTCATCCGGACAATTCACAAGAAATAAGGGCATATAAATGGAAACCACTCAGGTTTTTCCTCTGTACCTATTTCACGGCAACTCCAATCCTGAGCCCATGACTCTTAATTTCACACCATTTGCCTCACCTTTTTAAAAAATATTTTCTTTCCTCTATTTCTCTGAGACTGCTCTCCTCTGACACTATGCTTTCTTTCATTTCTCCCCTCTCAAGAACTCTGCCTCTCAATTCCCCACTAGGGAATACTTTTTAAAAAAAAAGGACATGACCATCCCACCATGCCACACAAGCATACACATGGCAGAGGTCATCATTGGTGCAAGCAGCAACAACATAGTTTTCTTAGCAAAACTTGAGTCCCTGTGGATTTTGTTGAATATAAATGAAAGGTAAACATCAGTTTTTCATAAGTTTATTGTGATATGTATTAGAATGTTGGAAGTAAATTAGTTTTATTGAAGTATTACTATTTATAATATAAAAATGTTGTTTCTGGCATGAATTAATATTATAAAGCAATGCTATTCTTTATGTTCTATCCATTTCAGGTCAAACGTGGATGACTTTATATTTGCCAAATTTCATCCTTTTCTTAATCTGTTACCATTTCTTTGCAATGCAATGTTTCTAACTACACTGTGTGTCATTAACAAAAGCTGAATATGTAGCATTTTCTATCCCCTCATCCCAATCATTAATACAATAAATGGTTGAGGCCTGTACGCATATCCCTGAGACACACCATCAATCACATTCTGTCCATTGTTCCTATCTGTCTCCTGCCACTCAAGTTAATTTTCTAACCAGATCAATCATTTGTCTTCAATCCTTTGGGATTTAGTTAGCAGTGTCTTATGAAGTACGTTGTCAAATACATTACAAATTATTAGCAGTTTGAACTAGAATAATACCACATATGGGTCAATATCAGTTATTCAACAAACCAGGGAACAAATACAAATGAATTGCTCCAGACACCAATCAGACAATGTTCCAAATCAACTGTGACCTTTCTACAGAAGGGCCCTAATTGCCACTGCTGCTACACTGCAGTGTCACCATTTGGGAGAGCGCCACATATTCCCTACCAAAACAACATATCCCCATTCACTCATCAGTGATGAAACAATCACATATAATGAGTCACATTTCCACTGGTTCCATATTGGTTTGAATGCTAAGAGATCAACACTGTTGAACTGGCGCACAGTATATACACTGCTAACTGTGGCCTGCTTACCCTGGTAGCAGAGTCAAAGTGCAAAAACAGAACAAAAATAAAACAGTATGCATCTTTGAAAGAACTTGCATTCTTCCACATCAACTGAAGATACAACATTACAATGTATGCATGACTAAGCCAAATGGTGGTAGCATTTCTAGCACAAATAAAACTAAAGATCTGAAGTGAAGAAATATTCCGTTAATGAAATCAGCTGACATGCTAACCCATACACACAGGAAATCATTCAATCCATTCATTGTTCATTATAACCACTAAAAATTCAAGTTACCATTTTATCCCAGTGGAGATCATTTTAAACAGAAATCACATAAGACACTGCAAATCAATTAATACTATAATTCTAAGAAATTTTTAAATAGCAATTAGACATAAACGTAAGAAATAGACGTCCAACACCTTGTGATTCTAAAATCACTTGGTGAGCAATTAATCTAATTAACATAATCAGCAGCATCCACGAGCATAATAATCAAATACAACGTACAGTGCACAACTACCCAAAGATGTTTTGCAATGTATTTCACATCACGAACCACGTTTGTGGATTCTGTTGTATCCTAGAGTGTCTGTGCTGTTAGAAGGCTTAAGATAGCAGGACCATGATTTGCATCCATGTAGACCATTTTCAAGGCTCTGGTTTGCATGATCACTGTGAAACATTTGTAATTGATAAAGTCATGATGCTACCATTGCCAAACACAGGGCATCAATTATGGGTCATGCCAAAAAAAAGAATTGCTTAACATTTACCAAGTGGCTTAATGAAATGGTTCCTACCTTGATGTAATTATTCAGGATTGGGTACACCCGGTACATCGCTATGAACAGTGAGAGGAAGGTCGTGAAAGGAAAAGTTGTCATGACAACGTGCGTAACCTCTGGGAAGGAGATTATCTTAAAGCCGAATTTCTCAAAGAGTTCGATCAATTCTTCAGATGGCTTCTCTTCACCTTCACTCAGGATGCTGCCTGCTATATATCGTGGTTTCTCTGCTGCTTCCTACAATCAACAGGAGTTTACATTAACTTAGGTCAACTAACATATTAACGTATAAAATTCCACAATGTCAGCCAGTATCATTACACACAAAATTCCACTGATTTAAGTGTTAAGGTAACGCTGCTGTTCCATCGCTACACAATTAATGTTTAATTTTGTGCAATGCTGAAATCTACAAATTCCCCTCTCCACACCAAAAGTATAGAACAAGAAAGATGCTGATCCAAAAGCAAATACACTAATGTTGGAAAACTGGAATAAAAACTAAGAAAAACACTCAGCAGGTCTGGCAGCATCTGTGGAGAGAGAAATGGAACCAATATATGATGAAGTAGTGACATGTCTGAAATAGTAACTTGTTTCCCACCCTTTCTCCACAGATGTTATCAGGCTTGTTTCAATATTTTCAGTACATTCTGTCTCCATTTTAGTTACACAATTTTAGCTAAACAACATAAATTATTCATTGTGCACCATGGTTCTCAATGAGAAGATCGGAAAGTGGGCAGCACAGTGGTTAGCACTGCTGCCTCACAGCGCCAGAGACCTGGGTTCAATTCCCCGCCTCAGGCAACTCTCTGTGTAGAGTTTGCACGTTCTCCCAGTGTCTGCGTGGGATTCCTCCGGGTGCTCCGGTTTCCTCCCACTGTCCAAAAAAATATGTGCAGGTTAGGTGAATTGGCCATGCTAAATTGCCTGTAGTGTTAGGTGAAGGGGTAAATTTAGGGAATGGGTCTGGTTGGGTTGCGCTTCGGCGGGTTGTTGTGGATTTGTTGGGCCGAAGGGCCTGTTTCCACACGAAGTTATCTAATCTAAAACTGTATTAGCTAATCACCAATTAGACAGCATTCTTGGTCCTCGAATGTATATACAAAAAAGGAAAATTATATTAAATTATGGTGAATGATATTAGCTTAGGTGCCTCAAATGGATTCTCGTTTTACTTTGTTTTTAAACCTGCAATTCATCCTCTCCATACCAAAACTATGGTGAATTAGATAGGCAGGAATGAGAAGGCAAGTCAATGCCTGGATCATGAATCCATCCCTGGTGGGGAGCAAAAACATTTTATCACTCTTACAGAGGCAACCTGTCAACTGATCAACAATCTCAGGGATCTGGAGCAAAGATAGATTCATTGAAATATAAGCTACTTTATGCCTCACTTCATCAGGTACTTGGACACGAAGATTTCAATACAAAGGCTGGCAAGATTAAAAATTTCCCTATTCCACACAGGAACAATGGAGAATCTACGGACCAATACAAACGAGTCACTGCAAGTTAATAATATTTGTAAAATAAAATAAAAAGTGATAATGCAAGAATTGATGAGTAGCTAAGTCCGCTGGACTGAATGACTATATCCTACAATGATAAAGGAGTACCCTATAGGCACAATAGATGCATTGGTGATAATTTTTCAAAACTCTATAGACTCTGGAGTGGTCCCTTCAAAATGTAAGGTGACAAATATAACAGAAATCTTTAGAAATGAACGAACAAGAAATCAGTGGACTACATTTTAAACAGATGATAAATGTTTTTGATCAGAGTCCAAGTCCACATTTATGAGGGCTTTACTTCAGCTGACCACACTCAAAGTGGAGGTGCCAGTGTTGGACTGGGGGGTACAAAGTTAAAAATCACATAACACTAGGTCATAGTCCAACAGGTACTAGCAAGTACTAGCTTTCAGAGCACGGCTCCTTCTTCAGGTAACTAGTGGGGCAGGATCAGGTTTTAATTTTAAAAAGGTGACATCTCAGCTCAGACAATGTATTAACGGTGTGAGGTTAGAGTCTGTCTGTATCCCAATATTGAGTCAGACTGGTTCCTGCAAACCATTCTAAAATTTGAAAGACTTAACAGCAGTCTAGGTTTGTTCAGTATATCGTTTTAATTGCATGACACAATGGTCTTTTGCTATATATTCTGTGTCTTTTAATCCTGCACCACTAGTTATCTGATGAAGGAGCAGCACTCTGAAAGCTAGTACTTTCAAAGAAACCTGTTCGATTATAACCTGGTGTTGTGAGATGTTTAACTTTGAACACATAAAAAAAACCTCAAGCACTGATTATTAGCTCACATTTATACAACCAATTCACACTCATTTAACTGTAATTAATATTTTCATCACCTATTCCCTCATTTCTTTAAGTCTCAGGTATTCCTTCACTTCAGACCTGGTACCCTAATACCAGTGTTGGGAAAATGCTAGAATCTATAATCAAGGATGAAATAACAGTACATTCTGAAAATAAGGATTGGACAAAATCATTATGGATTTATGGAAGTGAAATCACATTTGTTTGGATATTTTGTTTGAGGATATAACCAGCAGAATAGTTAAGCTGGCACAAGGTGGGCACGCTATATTTAGATTTTTAAAAGGCTTTCAAAAAAAGGTTTCACACAATTGCCAACATAACACACTTATTTGGAAGTTGCATGTTTTGTCTCCTTAGTATTTGTCATTGGTAAAATATTAAAGTGTACAATAAAAATACATATAGAAATACATAATAAAGCAGACACATCATGGTTTTAAGAAAACTGCCTGACAAATTTATAAGAATTCTTTGAGGAAGTATCAATCAGGACAGATAAAAGGGAACCCCAAGATGCAATATATTTAGATTTCCAAAAAGACATTCAATGAGGTACTGTACATAAGGTGACTTACTAAGATAAGGTTAGAGAAGAAATTGTGGGGGCACTGGCTGATATTTTTGCACTATCGTTAGCAACAGGTGAGGTCCCTGGACATTTTGGAGGGTAGCAAATGTTGTGCCCTTATTCAAAGAGGGCTGCAAAGAGAAACCAGGGAACTATAGGCCAGTCAGCTTAACATCTGTGGTAAGCGAGTTATTTTAGAAGATTCTGAGATAAGATATACATGCATTTGGAAAGACAGGGTTTGACTAGGAGTAGTCAGCATGGCTTTGCGCATCGGAGATCATACCTGACTAATTTGTTAGAGTTCTTTGATGAAGTGACCAGGAAGTTTGATTAAGGCAGGGTGGTAGACATAGTCTGTATGGATTTCAATAAGGCTTTTGATAAAGTTCTACATAGTAGGCTGCTCTGCAAGATAAGATAGCATGGAATTTAGGAGGAGTTGGCAAATTGGATACACAATTTTCTTGATGGTAGGAAGTAGAGGGTAGCAGTGGAAGGATGCTTGTCGAACTGGAGGCCTGTGACTAGTGGTGTGTCTCAGGGATCTGTGCTGGGCCCACTGCTGTTTGTTACCTATATGAATAATTGGGTTGAGAACATACAAGGCATGATTAGTAAGTTTGCTGATGACACTAAAATCGGAGATATCATGAACAGTGAGGAAGGTTATCAGAAATTGCAGCAGGACCTTGATCAGCTAGGGAAGTGGGCCGAGAAATGGTAAATGTAGTTTAATATAGACAAATCTGAGGTCTTGCATTTTGGAAAGTCAAATCAAGGTGGGAGTTTCATGATGAATGGTCAGGCCTTAAGGAGTGCAGTGGAACAGAGGGACCTTGGAGTTCAGATGCACGGTAATCTGAAAGTGAAATCACTGGTAGATAGGGCAGTGAAGGCAGTTTTGGCACACTGGCCTTCAGTCAGGGCATTGAGTAGAGACATTGGGAAGTTATGTTGCAGTTGTACAGCACGTTGGTGAGGGCACACCAAGTATTGTGTTCAGTTTTGGTCACCTTCCTATAGGATGTTACTAAACTGGAAAGAGTGCAGAAGAAATTTACATGTTGCCGGGACTCAATGGTCTGAGTTATCAAGAGAGCTTAGAAATGGTGGAGAATGAAGGGTGATCTTGTAGAAGTGTAGAACAGGCATGGATAGGGTGAATGCACTCAGTCTTTTTCCCAGGGTTAGGGAATCAAGCACTAGAGGGCATCAGTTTAAGTTTAGAGGGGAAGGAATAAAAAGGAACCCGAGGGGTAAATTTTTTTTTTTACACACATGGTGGTAGACACATGGAATGAGCTGCCAGGGGAAGTTTTTGAGGCAGTTACATTAACAACATTTAAAAGACATTTGGACAAGTACATGGATGGGAAAGATTTAGAAGGATATTGGCAAAGTGCAGGGAAACGGGGTTAGCTTGGATGGACCATTTGGGCCAAGGGGCCTGTCTCATGCTATAGGAATCTGTGACTCTAAGGTTTCATCATGTTAGAGGTAGTATGTTAGCATGGATAGAGAATTGGCCAATTAACAAAAGACTAAAGTTAAAAGGGGCATTTTCAGGATGGAAACCAAAAACTGTTCACAATATATATGAATTAATTGGATGTTAGAAGCTAATGCCCAACTTTGAGGATGACACAAATAATAAGGGTGACACAAAAACGCTATAGAGGAATACAGACAGATTACTTGAGTGGTAAGATGGAATATAATGTTAGAGGATATGAGGGTAAACACTTTGGCAGAAAAATTAAAAGGACCGGAGTATAATTTAAATGGAGAAAGACTACAAGAATTTGCAGAAGAGAGGAATTTGGGGAACCCCATGCATGACTCACACTACGTAACCAACTAAGTGTAGTGGGTAATACAGAAGTCTAATGGAATGTTGGCCTTTATTTCAAAGTGAACAGATAAGAAGGCAAAGTGATGTCTTTCTAAAAGACAACAATACCCTAAGCAAACCCTGCAGGAATACTGTGAAGAGTTCTGGTTCCCTTATCTAAGGAAAGATATACTGGTATCGGAGGCAGCACAAAGAAAGTTCACTTGGTTGATTTCAGATATGGAGGGATTTAATGATGAGTCCTTTATGAATAGGTCAGTCTTGTACAGAATGGCATTTAGAAGAACAAGAGTAGACTTGATTGAAACAATCAAGGTTCTTGGGTATCTTGACAGAATAGACGCGGTAAAGTTGTTTTCTTTGTGGAAGAGTCTGAAAACCGGAGCATAGTCTCAGAGTAAGTTGATTTTTTAATCCTCCCCCTCCCACACCTACACACGCACAGAGCAGAAATTCTGTGGAGTTCTTTATGCAGAGGTGTTGCAACACCAGGTCATTAAGCATATTGAAGTCTGATATAGACAGTTTTCTCATCATTAAGGGAACAAGTCAGGAAAGTGCAGCTGAGGATAATCAGAACACCATAAACTCATTGAATGGCAGAGCAGACTATATGGACTAAACGGCTTACTACTTCTCCAACATCATTTGGTCTTATGGTCTATTTGTTGATAAACAAAATTGGAGATAATATACTAATACGCTGTGGTGACCAATTGTAATATTTCCATGTGCCACAAAACTAGTTGGAAATATGAAAATGATCCAAGCAGGTTTCAAGCAAACATAGACAACTAAGTGAATGGACAAGTCATGGCAGATTGAATACAATGTGAATAAGGATAAAACTATATACTTGGATTTTAAAAAAGGTAGAAAGTTTCTTAAACAATAAGATCTTGAGAACTGTGGGAGTACAAAGAGTCCTGAGTGTCCTTGTTCATGAATCATTAAACGCTAGCATGCAGATGCAACAATTAATAAGGAAGGCAAACGGTATGCTGGCCTTCATTGCAAGGAGAGTTGAGTAGAGAAGTAAAGATTTATTGCTGCGATTACAGAGACCCTTGGTGAGACCATAACTAAAACACTGAATAGTTTGGACTTTTTTATGTAGGGGTAGAGAGGAATACAGGAGGCTCACTAGTCTAATCCCTGAATTGGTGGGATTGTCTTGAAGACAGATTGAGGAAACCAACCATATTCTCTTAATAGTTTTGAAACTTACAACATTCTTACATGGTGTGACAGGACACAAAAAGAATGTTTCAACTGGTTGGTGAATCTTGAACCAGAAGACCAGTCTCAGAATAAGGGATAGGCTAATTAGCCGAGGACTGAGATAAAGAAGAATTTCCTCACTCAAAGATGGCGAATCTTTGGAATGGTCTACCTCAGAGGGCTGTGGAAGCTCAAACATTGAACAGATTAAAAGCTGATATCAATAGTTTCTTTAGACCAATGGCATCAAAAGATATGCAGATTGCATGGGAAAGTACTAGTGGGATAGTACTATTGAGATAGATGATCTGTCATGATCCAAATGAATAGTGAACTAGACTTGACGGGTTGAACAGCAGAGTTGAAAGGTGTGGCATTAGAATAGCAGAGCAGGTCAGACAGCATCCAAGCAGGGGAGTCGATGTTTCAGGCATAAACCCTTCATCAAGAATATGTGAAGGACTTATGCCCAAAACATCAACTTGCTTTTTCCTTGGATGCTGCCTGACCTGTTATGCTTTTTTAGCACCACACGTTTTGCCTCTGACTCTCCAGCATCTGCTGTATAGCATACTCCGGTTAAAGCCAATGCATTAACTCAGTTAAATCCCATTTTGAAGATTGTTGTTTTATCTTCATCTCTACTTATTATTTTGTGTGCATGATAGTGCGGATTAGCCCAGAGAAGCTGAGGGCGCTTTAACAGGTTAAGAAGATAATACTTCAAAATACAGACAAATAAAAAGAATCACCTCATATGTGTTTGTGGCAAATGGAGGGCTGTGATCAAGTCATTGCAAAAGAAGCCAAATTGGACTTTAATGGAATTGAAAGTAGAAGCAAAAATTAAAGCCAAAATGTTGAAATAACAGTGACAAGCTTTGTGAATACTTACAACAGAAAGCATGAGAGGACATAGCTTTAAAGTGAGGGGTGAAAGATACAGGACAGATGTCAGAGATGGGTTCTTTAATCAGAGAGTAGTAAGGGTGTGGAACGCCCAGCCTGCAACTATAGTAGACTCGCCAACCTTAAGGACATTTAAATGGTAATAGATGGGCTTCAGATTGGTTTCACAGGTCGGCACAATAGAGGGACAAAGGACCTGTACTGCGCTGTAATGTTCTATGTTCTAGATGATTAATTTTTGTATACAAGCATTTCTGAAACAAGAGGGCTTAACTTCGCAAAAATTGGAATTGCTAAGCATAAAACCATGAAAAATTATAGTTAAGTGAATAGAGCTTAAATTATACAATAAAGATTGGTGAAGTTGAAGTATTAAAGATGCTGATGAGTATTTGGAATCACTTCCAATTCAGAACAGATAGAAAAATACATAATCCGAAACAGACCAGTTCACCATTTCAAAATACTTGCTTCGTACAGCAGAGGCGAAAGTTAGAATTTCAAGCAATGGAGAAAGAGAAAGAAAAACCCAGGAAAAAGACAAAAATCCAAACTGAAAAGGAAGAAAGTGCATTCCAGTACAAGAACGTTTGAAATGGAGTTAAAAGCACAGAAAGGTACAGAACTGATGCAACAAATCTGACATTAATTCCTTTAGCCCTGAGATAGCTTTTGATTTTGTAAGTTATTCAAAATTCATTCCCAAATTTGAAGGGAAGGATATGGAGAATTTCTTTCTAGCTATTGAAATGCTGGCAGCTAATTCTAGTGGCCACAAGAGTACTGGACCCTCATGATATAACTCAGATAAATGTCAGAAAAGTCCAAAGGGTTTATTCCTTCCTACCTGGAATCTCACTAATTACAACTAGACAAAGGCTGATGTTCTGAGTGTCTAGAAATTAGTACCAGAAATATACCTCCAACAGTTCTGACAGTTGTAAAAAAAAAATTCAAACTGACCTACTTGGAATTCAAAATAATTAAATAGGTAGGTTTTGACTGTTCAGTCTAAGCTTTAAAATTAGGCCATACTTATGAAGGCTTCTCCTGCTGCAGAACTTTACAAACACAGCCTGGAAAATCACATAGAAGAATAAAGCGCTTACAAAGTCAGAGCAGCAACAATCACAGCCAATGATTAGGACTTGGAATCCATAAACCTCTAAACCAAAGTAAATTTGGGTCAGATAATTCCCAGCATCAGGAGAGAGATGAGGTGGTAGAAGGAAACTCTCATAATATTTGAATTAATTCACTTCCAACCCAAGGACCTGTCATCTAATGTTTATAAAGTAGGTGGTGCTGGGTTCTTGTTGCAAATTTCTATAGTTCAGCCTGAGAAATGACCCCCAACCCATCCATTTCGGAGATGCGTCCCTCCAGTGAAGGGCAAATCCTGTAGTAGAAACTAAATGCCCCATAGTGGACAGCTGAATATAGACACATTCCTTGTAGGAAACCAAGAATAAATGCACACAATTCAACAATTCTTTAAAATGCTTCAACTTTAGGAGATGGCCATAAAACACAATTTAATCTGTAATTGTGTAATTATGTAATTATACTACATAATTACAGCAGCAGTCAGATAACACATGACTCAGGAGGAGATCTGACCCATTCAAAAGCTAACAGAAGGAGAACCATATGGTCTCAAGTGGAGCAGATTAGATTGAATAGTATAAGCAGAAAAACAGACTATTGCATAAGGAAAGCTCAGACCAGAGGAGTGCATCAAGGGGGCTTGTAGATAGGTAAACATTACATCACATGGAAGAGCACTTTGGAAAGAAAGAAATATTACTGAAGTAGCCTCCCTGGGGTAAATGAGAGAGTAAATTGGTCTCAACATGACTAATAAATCTGCCATCATGAATCAGTTTTGATTCCACTTTTCCATTTTGGTCTTTATACTGTCACTCTGCAAGGAAAAGTCCATAGATTCCAGAATCAATTCTGTCTTCCCATGGATTAGTATTGTAATTGAAAGGACGCATTGAGTTAACAGCCTACAGAAATAATGTTGGACTGGGGCGGACAACACCAGCTTTTAATCCAAAAGGTTTATTTGGAGGTACAAGCTTTTAGAGCACTGCCCCTTCATCAAGTAGCTAGTGGAGCAGGATCACAGGACACAGAAGGATACAGAGCCTGGAGAAAGTCAGAGATCAGATGTACTATCAAAAAGTAAATAAACTGCACCAACGTATACATGGAGAAATACATGAAACAACATGGAAAAACATGGAAATGCAAGTAAACCAGGGAAGCATCACAGAATCCCTACAGTGCAAAACAGGCCCTTCAGCGCAACAAGTCCACATCAACCCTCCAAAGAGTATCCCACCCAGACCCATTACCCTACCCTATTGTCCTATATTTACCCTGACTAATGCACCTACCCTACACATCCCTGAACATTATGGGCAATTTGGCATTGGCCAATTCACCTAACCTTCACATCTCTGGATTTATAATGTGGAATAAAAGCAGAAATGCTAGAAATACTCTGCAAGTCAAGCAGCATCTTTAGACAGAGAGAAACAAGGGTTAATGTTTCAAGTTGAACATGACCTCTTTAGAACTGAAGGAGGGTAGAAACATGATGGGTTTTATATTAAAGACAGGGAGTGGGATGGGAAATGCAAAACAAAGGGATATCTGGAGTAGGGTGGAGAGTGGGGGAAATTAAATTACATAGATGTCAAAGGCAAAGAGAGCTGTAATGATCATAGTAAAGAAACAAAGTATCTTCCTGAAAATAGGAATTGCCTGAGAAACGCCACTGGTCTAGTAGCTTCTATGGAGAGGGAGCAAGTTAATGTTTCATAAACCTCTTCAGAGCTGATAGCAGTTAGGAAAAGCAGACAAAATAAATGAACAACTCCTTTCTCTTATTCTCAAGAATAACTATTTGGACCAATACATGGCAAAGAAAATTCAAAATGGAGACAGAGTATATGAATCATAAATTCCCTACAGTTCAGAAAGAGGCCATTTGGCTTTTCAACTCTGCACGGACTCTTTGAAGAGCATCCCATCCTAACCCTGTAACTTTGCATTTTCTGTGACTAATCCAACTATCCTGCCCATCTTTGGGCTGTGGGATGAAACCGGAGCACCTGGAGGAAACGCACGCAGACATGGGGAGAACATGCAAACTCCACAGAGACAGAGACAGTCACCCAAGGCTGGAATCGAACACAGGTCCCTGGTAATGTGAGGCAGCAGTGCTAATCACTGAGTTACCCTTGTTCTGAAGTTATTGAGCTTAATGTTCAGTCCAGAAGGCTGTTTAACTATTGAGCTTTACTCCAATAGGCTGCAGACAGGAAAGCAAGGTGGTGAAATAAAATGGCAAGCAATCTAGAAGTTTAGGATCATGCTTGTGGACTGAGCAGAGATCTTTCACAAAATGGTTGCCCAATCTCTTTATGGTCCTCTTCGGGTCGAACAGCTTTGACCAGTAATCATGCTGCAATATTGCAAATAGCCTGGAGGAAATCAATCTTCTTATTTTAACTTCATCTTTCTAGAATATTTAATTGTTGACAGTCAAAAAGGAAGAAAGCTGAAAAGGTGAAACAAAATGTTTAAAATACAAAGTAGATCCCTATATAATTAAAAACAGAAGTGACATGTTAACATCCCAACAACAGATTAATGGCCTATTCACAAAATATTAACTTATCTTTAACAAATCTTTGCTTTTTTTTCCCATTTAAATGATTAGATATAATTCAAGGGATTCCAAAGTAATAAAGGAAAGACAATGGGGAATGGAAGAATTTCTGACTAATACTCAATGCTATTACAAATTAATCCTTTACTAAAAATACAATATTATTTAATGGAGACAGCAGACTAATGTAACTAGGAAAGAACTGAAGCAACTTCAGTGAAGCTGAATTGCTAATTTGGGCCCAAATTGAATTTTTAAAAATGCACACTAATTTACATCAATGACTTAGAATCAGAAATTCAATACAATCTAATTACATTCAAAGTAGATACAGTACATCACCAATAACAGAATAAGTTAAATGAGATATATATTGCCAAAGAAAATGGAAGATGAGATTTAGTGCAGACAAGTGTAAAGCACTGCATGTAGAAATATATTTACCAACCAAAAAAGTACTAAAATGTTAAGTGACAGCCTCAAAATTAAGTGCGATATTAACTGGTTATAACCTAAAATACTCAACTAAAACTCACTGAATGTAAGTATAAAGGATGAAAGCAGAAATTTAGGGTTCTTGGTGAAAATCAAAATCAAAGCAAGGTAAACTTGCAGATTGAGTCAGTAGTTAGGAAGGTAAATGCAATGTTGGCATTTATTTTGAAAAGACTTGAATATAAAAGTGGGGGTGTACTTCTGAGGCTCTATAAGGAAGGATGTACTGACCCTGGAAATGTTTTCAAAGGAAGTTCACTAGAATGGTCCCAGGAATGAAAAGCTTAATATCGGAGGAATGTTTGAGGACTCTAGGTTTATACTCGATAGGAGTTTAGAAGGATGAGAGGGAATCTACCTGAAACATACAGAATACTGAATGGCATGGACTGAGTAAATGTTGGGAAGATGGTTCCATTAGTAGGAGTCATTAGAATCCAACGGCATAGCCTCAGAGTAAAGGGAAGACCTTTTTAAGAGTGGAGATAAGGAGAAACCTCTTCAGCCAGAGAGTGGTGTATCTATGGAATCCATTGCCACAGAGCACTGTGGAGGCCAGGTCATTGAGTATATTAAGACTGAGATAGATAGTACCTTGAGTACAAAGGGGATCAACGGTTTTGTGAAGAAAGCTGGAGAATGAGGTTGAGAAACTTATCAGCCATGATTGAATGGCAGAGTAGACTCAATGAGCTAAATGGCCTAATTTCTGCTCCCATATCTTATTGTCAATTGGACCTCACTAGGTAAATGTCACAAGTCCAGCAGTAGTGAAAGAATTGGAAGATGGGATAGGCAAGCCATTAGCTCATTAGTTTTTTTTTTGAGGCTGGACTTTTTTTTATTCACCAGAGCTCTTGTAGCTTCAATACTTTAGAGAGTTCAGACCTTACAACATTTCTGCTTAGTTGATTTAACATCAGTTCCAGAAAAGGTGCTTGACAGCATCATTAACAATGGGACTTAATTACCAGCAAAGAGATCCTGCCTCACTAACCTCCCTGAATTCATTGAAGAGTTGAGGCTAGTTGATGACAGCAGTCCACTTGATGGTGCATAACTCCAGTTCTAGACAGCCTGAATGCTGTAAAAAGGTTATTTAGCAAGGTTTGGTGGTTGGAATTTATGCCAACTGTAGAATTACTTGTAATCTTTAAGTAAACCATAAATCACCAAAAGGGTTAACAAATGATCAAGTCATAAGTGTATTCCTGCAGGAATTCACAATGTATCTTCACCATATTCAGAAACTTATTGGGGATGAAGACACTTCAATGGAGCTATTCACCAGCTTACCAATAAACTAAAAATGTGCATGTCTGAAATAAGGATCAAACAAATACCAAATATAATTAAAGAAAGGATCTATCTGACTGAATAAGCTCATTATAACTAAAAGCAGGAAGGAGTGGCAAAACCAATAGCTGTACTCCACCGTACATTTGTCCTTAATTATAAAGGAGTCAACTCTGTTTCTCAGATTCAGAAGGTTGCAAATTCAAATCCCACTCAAGACTAGAACATATCATCCAGGCTAACACTTCAGCACAATAACAAGTACTGTACACTCATTGGTGTTGCAGTTTGCTCTGTTAATCCAGATTCCGCAGACCTCAGATGGTCATAGATGCTCCTCTGACATTATTCAAAACAGAGTAAAGACATTCTCCTTTCCAACGGTCAAAAATTAGTCCTAAAATCAACATTTTAAATATTTCTAGATTAGGTGATTAATTAATCACATTGCAGATCGTAGGAGTCTGCTGGATACAAATTGGATATCAACTTTCTTCACTGAAACAATGCTACACTTCAAAGTACTTTTCTGAAAAACAATTTGCAATGTCCTGAGACTATGAAAGAAGCTCTACGAATGCAATTCCTTTCTTATAAATAAAAGAGGTGGGGTTTTCACATAGATTGCCAAAGCATACATCATATCGGATTCCCCTGCAGGTCGTCAGTGCTCTTAAGGAGATAAGGCAATTTCAAAGTACGAAAAATACGTTAGTGATTAGCTGGTATTATTAATAACGCAAGAGCTACGGTGATCTCCTGGAGTGTGGACAATAGTCTCCTTTGCTTAGCAATTTTATGGATACTGTAAGTGCATATGTGTTTTTGATGATAATTAAAGGGAACATTGGCCAGAGTATTTGAAGGACCTGTTTTTTAATAAATAGTGACATGGGGTCTTTCAGGACCACCTGAAACACCGAAACAGTGAAATGAAACCTCAGTTCAACACTGCATCCAAAAATGATGCGCTTGAAAGATGCCAATTTATCTTGGCTGCTTTAATTTCACTACTGAGGAGGACTTTATATTCTGTATAATTTGTTTGCCTCCCTGCTGAAAATATTTAGGAATCAATATGTTGTAATCATATGGTCTTGGATGGCACTGAAGTGAAAACAAAATTTATTAACTCAGAAAATGTGTGGCATTGACATAAAACCTGCTATAGAAGCAAAATATATTTTAAAAATCCCAACCTTCAAATTGAGACATTTTCATCTCACATTCTCTGCTGTGTTCTGTTTGGATGGTGTCACACATATGACTTCAGAGTAGAAAACAGTTCATGTGCATTATTACATTTTTTTTTGTGGGAGGGGGGTGGAAGGAGGGATTTGGATTTGATGCTGTGGTGCATGGTGGAAAAGGAGACTGAAGTTATCTGGCAGATTAACATACATTGCCAGACTGCTCAGCTTTCATACCAGCCACCTGTCTGAAACTGTCCAAATACTGCTTTGGGTGTTCATTTTTTTTTGGAAAAATAAATGTAAGAAAATCCACACCTCAAGAGAAACACAATTCTAGTACACATCAACAGCGCTTAATATCTGTGAAAGCGCAGCAGTCTTTCTGGGTTGTCCCACTGCACTTGCATCACTGCTTCACTAAAAAGCTAAGCCACTAATTCAAAATGCACAAAAAACACTTAGTTTATGGTTTAGCTTTTCAAATTTTTCATAATCATAAACCCCCTTCCATCCAGTTATTTCAGTAATTGCTAAGCACTGTTTCAAAAAGACAATGAAGGAATCTTCTTTCCTTTCAACCTCTTCACTATGTTTCAGATTTAGAAGGTTAGGTGTCTCGATGGTAGAAAATATTCAAGCACAGATTTTCAGGGTAGTGTTAGTGAAACAGAACTTCCTGCAAGGGAAGTCGAACTGTCAGATCAACTTTATTTGGCGGTTGAAATCTTTCCATGGAAGAAAATCAAGATTTTGTCTACAAACTTTATGCCCATACTTCGGATAATTTAAAGTGCAGTCAACAAATTTATGAAACTCCATGCTACTTCGGATAATTTAAAGTGCAGTCAACAAATTTATGAAACTCCATGCAACAATCAGCTGTGAGGACAACTGGTACCTCAGAAAGTCTTGATTAATGGTTGACGTGTGTTTTTGCAGCACTTATGGTTGGAGGTGGTGGTGAGGGGAAAAGAGAGATTATGTTGGAGATTTGAGCAAAATGGCCTCAAGTAGATCAGTCAACCATTGGAACATCACTCCAAACGTGAAACTGCCAGTTCGTGCACCCTTGCTTCAGTTAAATTTCATTCTCAATATCAAAACCCCACCTTGCAGCTTCACAAAGGAAAAAGATGAAATAACAATTTACGCGCAATTCTTCCAATTTGGTTTGTTATTGTGTGATTCACATCAGATCTACACTGGACATACCAAAATGTAGAGTGGTGACTGTTTTTGCAGAATGCCCTCATTCCGTCTACAAGTATGATTGCCAAGTGGCTTGGCATTTTAATTCTCCACTCAATCTAATCTTTCTGACCTCGGCTGCTGAAGTGTTCCAATGAACATAGAACATAGAACATAGAACAATACAGCGCAGTACAGGCCCTTCGGCCCTCGATGTTGCGCCGATCAAAGCCCACCTAACCTACACTAACCCACTATCCTCCATATACCTATCCAATGCCCGCTTAAATACCCATAAAGAGGGAGAGTCCACTACTGCTACTGGCAGGGCATTCCATGATCTTACGACTCGCTGAGTGAAGAACCTACCCCTAACATCAGTCCTATATCTACCCCCCCTTAATTTAAAGCTATGCCCCCTTGTAATAGCTGACTCCATACGTGGAAAAAGGTTCTCACTGTCAACCCTATCTAACCCCCTAATCATCTTGTACACCTCTATCACATCACCCCTAAACCTTCTTTTCTCCAAAGAAAACAACCCCAAGTGCCTCAGCCTTTCCTCATAGGATCTTCCTACCATACCAGGCAACATCCTGGTAAACTTCCTCTGCACCCGTTCCAGTGCCTCCACATCCTTCCTATAGTATGGCGACCAAAACTGCACACAATATTCCAGATGCGGCCGCACCAGAGTCTTATACAACTGCAGCATGACCTCAGGACTCCGGAACTCAATTCCTCTACCAATAAAAGCCAGTATGCCATATGCCTTCTTCACTGCACTATTTACCTGGGTGGCAACTTTCAGAGATCTGTGTACATGGACACCAAGATCCCTCTGCTCTTCCACACTACCAAGTAGTCTACCATTAGCCCAGTAATCCATCTTTTTATTACTCTTACCAAAGTGAATCACTTCACACTTAGCTACATTGAACTCCATTTGCCACCTTTCTGCCCAGCTCTGCAGCTTCTCTATATCCCGCTGTAACCTGCCATATCCTTCCTCACTGTCTACAACTCCTCCGACTTTCGTATCATCCGCAAACTTGCTCACCCAACCTTCTAACCCTTCCTCCAGGTCATTTATAAAAATGACAAACAGCAATGGTCCCAAAACAGATCCTTGCGGAACACCACTAGTGACAGCACTCCAAGATGAACCTTTGCCATCAACTACTACCCTCTGTCTTCTTCCAGAGAGCCAATTCCTAATCCAAACCTCCAACTCACCCTCAATGCCATATCTCTGTATTTTCTGCAGTAGCCTACCATGGGGGACCTTATCAAACGCCTTACTAAAATCCATATATACCACATCTACCGCTTTCCCCTCATCTACCTCCTTCGTCACCTTCTCAAAGAATTCAATAAGGTTTGTGAGGCACGACCTGCCCTTCACAAAACCATGCTGACTATCCTTGATCACATCATTCTTATGCACATCTGGATAAATCCTATCCCTTACAATTCTCTCTAAGACTTTGCCCACAACAGAAGTGAGACTCACTGGCCTATAGTTACTAGGATTATCCCTACTCCCCTTCTTGAACAAGGGAACCACGTTTGCTAGCCTCCAGTCCTCTGGCACTACTCCTGTAGACAGAGAGGACACAAAAATCAAGGCCAATGGCTCTGCAATCTCCTCCCTTGCTTCCCAGAGAATCCTAGGATAAATGCAATCAGGCCCAGGGGACTTATCTATTTTCACCCTTGCCAGAATTTCCAACACCTCTTCTCTACATATCTCAAAGCCATCCATTCTACTTATTCGTGCCTCAGTATTCATATCGACAACAATGTCCTGTTCCTGAGTGAATACTGACGAAAAGTATTCATTCAGCGCCTCCCCAATCTCTTCAGCCTCCACACGCAACTTCCCATTACTATCCTTGATTGGACCTATTCCTTCCCTAGTCATTCTTTTATTCCTAACATACCTATAGAAAGCCTTAGGGTTTTCCCTAATCCTACCAACTAAGGACCTTTCATGTCCCCTCCTTGCTGCTCTTAGCTCTCTCTTCAGGTCCTTCCGGGCTACCTTATAACTTGAAGTTCAAAGTAAGCTCGAGGAACATCACCCTCTCTCTCATTGCCTTTGAGACTCCAAAATTAATTTCAGACTGTAACCTGTGCCCCTACCTTAAGGTCTTTTCCTTGCTAGAGGAGGCATGCAGGAGGGTGCAAGACAGGGCACACGGGATGGGGAGCAAACGAGACTGAGAGCACAGGAATGAGGATCTGATTCCAAGTTACAAAACTGAGAATTTCGAGCTGAACTTTCACAAGGTGATGTTCCCATGCTCTTGTTCTTTCAGGTGGCAGTCATGAGTTTTAAGGTGTTGCTGAAGGAGCCTTGGTGACACCCTGCAGTGCACAATGTAGATGGCACACAATAGTGGATGTGCTGTCAACGAAGTGAGCTTTATTATCCTCAATAGTATCAAGTTTCTTGACTACTGGAGCTGCACACCTCTGGGAAAATGGGGAGTGCGCAATCACATTCCTCTGTTGTGCCTTATAAATGATTTCCAGGCTTTGAGGGGGGGGGGGGTCAGGAGCAGAGTTAAATTCACCACAGAATTTGCAGTTTCTGCCCTGCTCCTTTGCCACAGTATTTATTGGACTGGTTCCACTAATAAAGAAGTTATTGGTAATCCCCTAGAATATTGATGGCATCAGTCAGCAAGTAATTGTTGTGAAATGCCACTTGATACCACAGTTAATAACAGTCAGCCTCATATTTCTGCTGATTTAAATAGACTGGTGAGTGCTGATTATATTGAATTTACTATTTTTGTTTAAAATGGACAGGACATTCCTAGACAATTTTCTATATTGACAAGTGAATGCTAGTGTTATACCGCAACAGCTCAGTTAAACATGTGGCAAATTCTGAAGCAAAAGTCTTCAGCCACAATGTTATCAGGACCTATACTGCACCTTTGCCTTCAGCGGTTTCTTGATTTAATGTGGGGTTAGTGGAATTGTCTTAAGTCTGACATCTGTGATGCATGGGGAACTCTGGAGGAGATCTAGATGGTTCATACATTCAGTACTTCGATTGTTGCAAATGCTTCGGTCTTATCTTTTATACTGACCTGGATTCCCTCATTTTGGGGATAGAGGTATTGTGGAATCTTTCTCCAATGAATTGTTTAACTATTCACATCACTCAACCAAATGTCACAGGATTGCAGAGTTTTGATGTGATCCGTTGGTTGTGGGATCACTTAGCTCAGTCATTAATGTTTCATATAAATGTCATTCTGTGTTGAAGCTTTACCAGGTCAGCACCTCATTTTCACCTGGTGTTGCACCTGTCAAGCCCTCTCCTGCATTCTCCGTTGAACCAGGGATGATTGTCGGTTTGACAGTAATGATGCAGTGGGGTATATGACACAACATGAGGATATATTATGGTGAATACTGCTGCTAATTGTCAATAGTACTTTGTTGTTGCCCAGTTTTGAACTGATGAATCTGCATCCTAGCCCATTTCAAACAGTGTACTATACAATTCCACGTACTCACTGAAGTCAGGACTTCATCTCCTAAGTTAAATGCGGTGACCAATCCTACCAATAATGCATGGGAAGATGCATTAACAACTGGTAGATCAGTTTTTCCCTCACCACCCACCATAGGGCCCAGCATTAATGATGCGCCCCTCAAGACTCAGTCAGCAGTGATAATATTGAGCAATTCCTGGTCGTGGGAACTGAAGTCCCCTTTGAGAGTACATTCTGTGCCTCCGCTAACCTTAACGTTTCTTCCAAGTCATGTTCAAAATGGAGTACGGAATCATCAACTGAAGAAAGGGAGTAGTTGGCGAATTGCAGATATTTCTTTTTTGTCCGTGCTCCAACTTTTCATGGAGTGGATAGTGTCCTGAGCCAGCAAGTCCACTTCCAAGTTCCACTCCAGGAATTGATGGCCAAGGAGGATGCGTTCAAAGTGAAAATCCTTACAGCATACACCAGCAGCAGCAAGCAAAAGCAGAGAGATTCCCAGTCAGCCATGTGACGGAATGTAAATTGGAGCCTGTGCCATTTATATCTATAGCTCCAGACAACAACACTTATGTAGAAGTGTAGCAACTGTGACAGCCTGGGGAGCAGTTTGCTTAGTTGACTGGTATGGATCAGATCAGTGCCAACAGCTCAGGGTTCAATCCCCATTACCGTTGGGATGAATTTGGGAACTGCCTCTACCTTGACAGCGGTAGCAGTTGCAGTTTTGGATATCAGACCTGCATTCAGTCAGGGAACTGAAGATGACATCATGAGACACCACGATTCCAGAATCAATGACTACAAGGACAATTCCCTCCTGACTGCACACTCTGTGAATAACACCTGTCTCATTGGCTGAGATGGTGATGGAAGAGTTCAGGACACTGGCAGGAACCTATTATTCTGAGGGGATGATAAAGTCAAGCTTAACTAGTTTATGAGACTGCTCTTCCATTTTTGGTACAAGCCCCCAAATGCTAGCAATGAAGACTTTGCAGGATTGAGTGTGTGGGCTGTGCATTTGCCATTTCTGATGCTTAGTTCAATGCTGGGACTTTTGCCATTGGTAAAAATTTAGTACAATTGAATAGCTGCGAGACTACATGTTGTAGATCCGTAGTCACACATGGGTCAGACCAGGAAAGGTCAGAAGGTTCCCTGCTTAAAAAAGGATATTGGTGAATCAGATCCATAAATATAACAATCTGATTGTTTCCTGGTCACTGTTCCTGAGACTTGCTTTTAATTCCCAATTAACTAATTAATTTAATTCAATTTAAATTCCACCAGCTACCATGATGTGATTAAAACTAATTTCCCCACAGGATTAACCTAGGTCTCTGAATGACATTTCCAATAACATTACCACGGTGCCATAATCGCTAAAGTTAAAGGGACAGCATGGAGGAGGGAGGGAAGGAAAGAAAGGAAGTAAATCTACCTCTAACTACTAGTTTATTATAGAAAGCAGAATTGAGTTGCAGTTTATTGATTCTTTGAATCAAACAAAATAGCAATACTTTCAAAAGAAAATCCATTCAAACACCATTTTTGTATAATTCAGTACTCAGTCATTTAAAATACTAAGCCTAATACTAACAGACTACATTATGAGTACCAGCCTATTACCAAGCTTTAATTCAGTCAGTTGAGAACATAGATGAAATTTTCCCATCCAGAGCTACAGCACAAAAGCATCTGTGACTTAACAACCATTATTCAGAGAGATAAATAAATAAATTTATCTAACTGAATAGTCAGCAATAAATTTTTAAGTATTTCATTATTGATTGTGATTCTTTAGCATGAAAGTCAGTTAGCTTCACCTTTTATAAAACTCCCAATTTTAACATCTTGTTCACATCATGCAATTTAAAGTACATCTATTTCCCGCTATGTGAATAGAGGACATAGCACTTCAGGTCAAATGCAGTAAGATCATATCTGTTAAAAGAATTAAAGATGCTGCAAGCTGTGAATCTAATATATTTCAACCTTGTGGAGAGTGAATATTAACTACGGTTCAGGATCAAGTTTCCACGTTAGCCTGAAGGCTATTTTTTGTTTTGGAATACATGAGGCTTTCATGGTCAGAATTTTTCAGAACTGTCTGATGATGGAGTAAGTAAAGGCAAACACTCAGTCCTGGAGACTTCTCATTTTCTAACATCTGAGATATGCTCCACAAGGAGGTTTGCAAGATTAACCTAATAGATGGCACTCTCCAACAGTATCCCAGATCATTGTAAGCGCTTACTCATGAAGGACTTTGAGAAAAAAGTAACATTCTCTCTAAAAGAAAATTATCCCTGATCCAATTATGGTACTTGCTAACGATTTCATTTGTTAACTGTAAGTGCATGAGCATAACTGAACAAATACAATGAACCAGGAGAGGAAAAACATATTTCCTCACAGCCTTGGGTTTTTTTTAATGCATTGACTTAAGTTTAGACAGGAACGGAAGTTTTTATTTGTTCTTTCATGGGATTTGGGCTTTGCTGTCAGTCCAGCATTTATTGCCTAGCCCCAACTGGCCCTTGGAAAGGTGATGGTATGCCACCTTTTTAAACTTACTACAATCTACTGACTACACCTAACTGGTTGATACAAATCAAAGGCAATTACTATTGCTGTAGGTCAGATTGGAAAAGACCAAATCTGGTTAAGGAAATCTTCCCTTCCCTAAAATGACATTGTGAACCAGAGACCTTATTTTTAAAATGTGATTTCATGGTCACCATTTCTGAGAACTTGCAATTACAGATTTACATTGCACCTTAATATAATAAAACTAAGGCACTCCACAAGAGCAATTTTTTTTTTAAAAAGTCATTCGTGGGATGTGGGTGTCACTGGCTAGGCCAGCATTTATTAACCATCCTTCATTGTCCAGAGGGCAGTTAAAAGTCAACCACATTGCTGAGGGTTTGGAGTTCACATGTAGGCCAGAACAGGTAGTGATGGCAGATTTCATTAAAAGGATATTAGTGAACCAGCTGGGTTTTTCTGACAATTAACAATGGATTTCATGGTCATCATTTCCAATTCCAAATGTTCATTGAATTCAAATTCTACCATTCTCTGTCATTGCGGGATTTGAACCCAAGTCCCCAGAATATTACCTGGGTCTCTGGACCAACAGTCCAGCAATAATACCACTAGGCCATCGCCTCCCCTACAAAAGAAAATAAAATATAAACAAATAAAAATTTTAAAACAAAATATGATACCAAACCACAAAAGGATATATTATCATAAATGATCTAAAGTAGTAAATTTTGAGAAGTTCCTTTACAAAAGGAAGACAAAGACAAAAGGCAAAGTGGATAAGAGAAAAGGGGAAAAGGGTGGGGAGGGAGGAGGAGGAGTGGAGCAGGGAACAGAGGAGGGAGGACCAAAGTAATGCCATGTATAGCAAGGTAATACTAGAAATTATGTTCAAGGCAGTTGAAGACATTAGCACCAATGGCGGATCAATTTAAAATGCAAATGGAAAACAGGTCAGATATCTTAGAGGGTTCAGGACGAGACGGGATATTAGAACTCTAACAAAGGAAGGTGCAATAAATCGAATTTCACTACTCTGAGCCATACCAAAAGTATAAATGCCTCATTATCAACAAAACACTTCATTTGTTTATCTTTTATTATTGATATCATAAGCACTAGGATAACTTCAAAAATAATATTTTATTAGAAACATGGCTTAACTAATTATCACCTAAAACAAATTCCGCCACCCCCCCACTTTTTCTTGTGCACATATGCATACACAGTCAGAGCAAGATGACAATTCTGCTCAGAACTGTAGACTGGAAAAAATATAGGGTAAATAAAGGAACAAACTCCTGAGGGTCAAGGTTTTGAATGCAGAAGGTGGTTGACGTCTCATGATTCCTCCGATTTCCCACCGAGATCCAACTGCTTGTTTTATTCACTCGTGGGACGTGGACATCGCTGACTGGCCAGCATTTATTCCCATGAACTGAACTGCTTGCTTTGTCAGAGGGCAGTTGAGAGGCAACGACATTGCTGTGGGTCTGAAGGCACATGTAGGCCAGACCACGTTAAGATAGCAGATTTCCTTCCACTTGTATTTTTCTGACAATCAGCAATGGTCAGCAGTAAATCTTAATTCCAGATTTTATTTTTTAGTATTTTGAATTCAAATTACACTGCCTGTCATGGCAGAATTCAAAATGGAGTCCACAGAACATTAGCTGAGTTTTTGGTTTAACAGTCCAGCAATCATACCACTAGCCCATTGCCTCCCCTCACTGTCAGTTGTAGAGAAATGAAAGACCCACAGTTTGGGTGTACAATCAGTGAAAGTAAGGCCCTTGGATTAGGTTAATAGTTAAATACTCAGTCTGTAGGGAGATACAGAATTCTGAACTCTCTCAAAGATTCAACATTCAATGTTCTAAATCGAGAACTCTCTTCAACTGGTTCTAAGGATTATCTTTTACTCAATGAGACAGAGAGAAAACAGTTTCCTTGCAACCCTCTCCACAAATGACCAACTCTCAGGTCTCTGGCAAAACAGAAACCAAAAGGTCCAGAGATTATTGCTAGGCAATCTTTAGCATTAGAATTTTTTCAAAAATCAGCCTGTCTACAATTATAGGCTATTAAGCAGTCACATTCTTATTTTGAAAAGGCTTTTCTCCCAAACTCTCTTGACATTTTGTAAGCAGCAGACAACTCCAGTTCATTTGGCTTTCAAAATGTCACATAGTAAACCCTTCACAACCCAGGAATTGTCTTCATTTTCACTTTCCATTTCTCATAACCCATAAACATATAAATTTTCCCAAATGGAATTACAGGGTTATGGAGAAACCAGGCTATGGAGAGATCTGAAACTAAGGATGGAGTATTTTATACATTGGGATAGTGCTTAGCTAAGAACCAACCCAGGTCAGCATGCACGATGGCAATGTTCAATTGGGACTTAGTGAGAGTTAAGACATGGACAGCAAACTAAAACAACCTCCAATTTACAGAGGTTGGACACTTGCCAAGGATGTGTTGAGCCAGTCAAGTCTAAGGATAGCCAAGCCACAGATGTGACTTTCAGCAGATGAGCCAAGCCAGTGCAGTATCAGATGTTACAGAGGTTAAAATAAATAATCTTAATGATAGCAGCCACATGTGGCCCAAAGTTCACCTCAGGTCAAATATAGCAGAGTTAGGGACACAGTCTGGTTCAGTCTGAGACAGCTGACAAGTAGAGGGATGGAGTTATTGGTTAGTGAACAGAATTTGTGGCAGGAACTGAAAACAAATATTAGGTAAGCAATATGACAATTTAGAAGCAGTAAAGGGGTCAGAAGTGGTGGTTTGGAGTTGGGGGGGGGGGGGGTGCACTCATGTGCTTTCAATAATGTGGAAACTGATGTGGAGTTAACTTTTCAGATCCATGACCTGACATCAATAAAGTGGACAAATCTATTCACTTTATCCCTGCAAATTGCATTGAACGATAACTATAACCAATGACAACTGGAGGTTACACAGTTGAGCAGAGTAGTGGCCATTGTCCCTGACTACTCTGAAGCTTGTCTTCTCTGTTAATTGGAGTACGGATGCTAGGGCTCGATAAAAATTCCCACACTGCAAACTAATTATTTCAGTAAGTTGGTTAATGAGCTTGGCAAACTTTGAAAAGAAAGGAAAAGCTACTCAGAAAGCCTCAGAACCACATTAAAGTTGGGAGATGAAAAGCATGGGAAACAAAATGATTTTGTTCAAAAGAATTTTTTTATTTGTAGATGTGCACAAAAACTGTTGCAGACACATTTGAAAGAACTTGCTGGATATCAGGATTCTGTAACTGCAGCTTTTCCTCCAGAGCTGAAAACCTTCACAGTCCTGTCAGGAGGTGAAATATTTACAAGCTGTCAGCCATGAAACATGAGGAGGCTGTTTAGTCTCTTGGAACTATTTCCACCACAGTACACAGCTGATATCAGACACAATGTCACAAACACCATTTTCACAAGTACCGTTTAACAGTTTTGGATATCAATATCTATCAATCTCAGATTTGAAATTAATAAGCGATCTCACATTAATCATCACTTGTGGGAAACAGTTCCAATGGCCTGATATTCTGTGTGTAGAGATGTTTTCTAATCTCACTCCTGAAAGGTTTGGTTCTAACTCTCAATTGGCTCCAAATCAAAAGTTCCAAGTTCAAGTTCCACTCCAGGAATTAAGCACAAAATTCAAGGTTGACAACTCAAGTACCAAGAGGGAGCACTGCACTGCTGGAGATACACTTTTCAGATAAGACGTTAAACTGAGATTTCACCTGCCCTTTCAGTGCAGATCTATACAAGATCCCATGGTACTAGTTTAAGCGAATAGGGATCTCTCCCAATTGTCCCCGTTTATATTTATCAGAACGGACAAGAGTCAGACTCTGGTTATTATCACAGCACTGCTTGTGGGAGTTTGGTTTATGTAAATTAGCTGCCACATTCCTGCAGTACAATCATAACTACACTGCAGAAGTCTTTGAAAGGCTGCATTGCCTTAGGAGACCCTGTGGTGTCAAGAAAGACATTACAAATCAACCTCAATTATCCGAATGAGATGGTAGATCATAAACAAAGGAAGCCATACTGAACATAATTATATAAAAATGTTTACAGTATTTTTATTTCATCTATTCAATAAAAGGTGTACAAACACTGAATATTGCTTAAAAATTAATTATTTTTACAAATAAAGTCACTTTTCGTGTAAATAAAACTTCATTGAGGTGGAGGTCAGTTATTCTTTTTGGAGAAAATATCCAGTCGCTGTACCTTCAGGTGCTCGTGTTTGTTTTTGGCAGCGATAAAATCTGATGAAGATACATCAACTTAATGACATTGACTTTGTCTTGTGCTTGATACCACTTCATGAAAAGTCGCAAGCTGTTGATAGCTTCGTTAATGGGGACTGAAGGAGATGTCAGTATCAGATTTTCCTGCTGTTCTTCCATGACTATGTTGATAATCTGATCATTGCTGACTCTCTGTTCCAACGACATTGTCACAGTTTACCCAAGAATTGATCTCAGCCTCTACGAAGTCTCCTAATCCCAGCTGTCTGCAGTTCAGTGATTTCAGTGGCTACCCTTTGATCTGGACGGGTGTCCTTTTCACTGTCACGGCTACCAACACACAAGCCATTGTACCAATACTCTGACTTCGATGGCTTGTTGCAGTCCCAAGATTCAGCGATCATTAACATTGTTTAAAGTGACAGAGATCAAACTGGAGAACTGTGAACAAAAGACGCGATCGTCGCACCAGTATCTGCAACACCTCTTTGATGTAACGTTCTTATGGGATATTGAGATCTTGTTCAGATAATCCAAAACTCAGACAATTGATGTTAAGATAACAGAAATTATTCTGCATATAAATGCACTTGTTTTCTTTTTAATTTTTAGACTACATCACCAAGTACTTAATCAATAGGATACTTTCTTTCACTCTTTGCTTTAATATCGAGGGAAGCAACTTTTGAGAAGATTTGTAGCTCAGGTTGAGATTCTGGATGTAAGTTTGCTTGCTGAGCTGGAAGGTTCATTTCCAGACGTTTCATCACCATAGTAGGTATCATCATCAGTGAGCCTCAGTGAAGCACTGGTGTTTAGTCACCCGCTTTCTATTTATGTGTTGAGGTTTCCTTGGGTTGGTGGTGTCATTTCTGGTGATGTCATTTCCTGCTCTTTTTCTCCAAGAAAAGGAACAGGAAATAACGTCACCGCCAGAAATGATATCACCAGTCCAAGGAAACCTCAACACATATAGAAAGTGGGTCATTAACACCTGTGCTTCACTGGAGGCTCACTGATGATATTACCTTGTATGGTGACAAAATGTCTGAAAATAAACCTTCCAGCTTAGCAAGCAAACTTACATCAATATCTAGGGAAGTCTGTCAGCACTTTGTTTTTTTTATTTGCAATTTCTCAGTCAAGGTATCATTCTGGTGAATCTACTGTGCACTTCCTCCAAGATCAATATCTTTCTGAAGGTGTGGTCTATCAAACTGGTGACTATGTTCTAGATCAAATCTAAACATTCGTATGGTGAGTAAATGGCCCCTTGTCCTCTAGTCCTTTAGCTATAAAAGCCAGTGTTTTGGTATTTTTTTCTTGTACCTGTTCTTACTATTTCCATAAGCCACATCCATGAAACCTCAAGTCTTTTTTGACCTCTTGTTTCTAGGTTTTCACCTATTCCATGCTTTAAGACTAAGTAGATAATGTCACATTTGCTTATATTGAATTCCATTTCCCAGTTTGCCCATTCACAAACTATTATTAGGTCTTTATGATGTTATTTTTCCTTCTAGACTATGCTTACAATGCTACCTATATCTTTGTTATCAACAAATTTGGACACAGAGATCCATATTATTCACAGACATAAATGAGGCCCATGCCACAAATCACATTATAACAATTAGAGGACCTTCCTGTTATTTCTACTTTGTTTCTTGTCACTCAGGTTTTTTCCAAACCAGCTCAATAAATTTGTTTTCAATTCCAATTTCAATCTTTCAATCCTGTTTCAACCTTTGTTAACAGTCTCCCATGAGGAACTTTATCAAATGCCTTCTGGAAGCCCATTTTACTATCCATAGACATTCACCTGCATGGTCCTTTAGTCATCTCTTCAAAAAATTAAATTTGATGCATCCTTAAATTCATGCTAGCTCACTCTAATCAGTTGGACATTTTCAGGATTTTCAGTCAATCTTTCCTTGACTATGAATACTAGCCTAATTTGTCGGCTTCCCTCAACTTTAATAGAAGAATCATATTCAATTTCCCCCCAACTCCACTGTAAAAAGGATCACAGACAGAACAGAGTCAGTATTCAGCATAATCATTTCTTTTTTTTTAAATCAACAGTCTAGGATTTCTATTAGCTCCCTTCTTTATCTAGAAAAAGATTGATAAATCACCCAGTTTGTGAAATTTCTCCTCTCAATTTCTCTCTTTAGACTCCAGGTATCATTCTCACAAATCTACATTGTCTTCACTCCTAGACCTTTGAAGACATTGCTCCTGACCAATTTCTATTTTTACTTCGGACATTAAAAAAAAACTTTCAAACTTAACATTTGTTACTTTTTCTTTATGCTCCTTTTTTTTGTAAAAAGGGGCAACATCCAAGGACTGAGAAAAGTGTGTAGCACATTCTTCTCATAGAAATACTGGTCCTTTACGATCTCACTGTATATAACCATTAGGTGAAACACCATGAAATTTTCAGAACAGCATTTTAAAATCCCACCAGAAAGAAGTCAAGCCACAGTATAGGGAACCATCCAACATGCACAATTAGTTGTACAACAGAGCTATATACTATATTTAATAAAGCCCATTGCAGTTCACAGGGAATTTCGGATGTATCCAAACAAATATAATAAACCACAATCCACGAGCGATGTTATGATTCTTCATTGAAACAAACCTTACTTGAACTTAGAGTTGAAAAACGTGGTGCTGGGAAAACACAGCAGGCCAGGCAGCATCCGAGGAGCAGGAGAATCGACGTTTCGGGCATAAGCTTAGAAGAAGGGCTTATGCCCAAAACGCCGATTCTTCTGCTCCTCGGATGCTGCCTGGCCTGCTGTTTTCCCAGCACCACATTTTTCAACTCTGGTACTCCAGCATCTGCAGTCCTCACTTTTTTCCCTTACTTGAACTTACTCAGCTTTTCCAGTTTCGTTCACATTTTCAACAGAATGTTTGAAAGTTGGAGAGATGCTAAAGCTGACCTGCAAGACATTTTAGAAAAAAAAATGTGTGGGGTGGATACAGTAAGGGCACCAAATTTGGAGCGAATGGTAAAGTTGCCATAATTTTACCAGACCATAAAGGTTGCTCTTTCATTAGAGAGGCACAACTGGTGGTGGTTTAACCTGAGTATCAGTACACCTCAGGCAAGGAGAGACGTTGAGATGGAATTTTGTTTTTATGATGACCTTATGTGGTACAGCAATTAAACCCACACTGTTGGCATCACTCTGCATGGGAATACAGTATATAATTTTAATAAGAACAGTAAAGGTGGCCAGTAGCTGCCCATTCCACTTCTCAATGCATGGCTAACCTCAATAGGTCAATGTTTTTAGCTGCTAGGTACTAAACTTTCCACTGTCCAAATTACAGACACATTGTTTTGCCTTTTGGAACAAAGTATGGTGTTGAGTTAACATCAACAAGTGAACACGTCAATTCATTTATTTTAAGTTTCACAATTCATTGATTTATATTCCAAGATGATTGTAACTTTCTTCTGATCTTTGTCAATTTCAGAAGCCTGTTTTGGCCTGTATAAGTTACATCATGGAGATATTTCTATGATCCATGTTAAAATTTACAGTTATTTTAGGTTAGAGTCTTCATGCAACACATCTTCGTTCAGAAATCTCAGCACAGACAGACCAAAACCAAAATTGTTAAATTTTTTAAACTGCACTGTTATTTAATAAAGCAATGAATCAATTGCAATAAATAGCACAATCTTCCATGCAGAACAGTATGCTTGTAGATATGACACTTCTGTTATAATTGCAGGAGATCAAGGGTAGATATCTTGAGTGAAGATTCATGCAGCTGTTCATGGCTTTGCTGAGATAATTGTAAGTAGCTTCAAGATCCGGTGAAAGAAGAGACCAGGTTCAAGAAGCAAAAGTAATTTTGCCAGCAGATAAGATACTCAAATCACTTCTTTATCAAGTATTTTATCCTAAAAACTTATCTAATCAGTTTCAAATTACCTCATCATGTGTTAACACCGCCACCAAGTGGTATTAATAGAAATGTCATGGATAGTGTAAAAGACCTTTGCTATTGCATTATCATTCTAGATATTGCTTCAGATCATTCAGATTCGTCAATTTTCTGCTTTCTCCCCATGCAAACTACATTTGGATTCCATTTTCTGAGATTTGTATTGATTATTTAATTTTACAACAAAACCATCCACAGCCCAGACAGAAAAGAAAGATGATTGGTTGATCCTCGGACTGAAGGGACACCATAGAAAGAATGGAAGAATTACTTATTTATCACACAGGGTAGGTGGATTAGGGGTGAGGGATGAAAGGTGGGGTGGTTAAGCAGGGAGAGTAGTTGATGCGACACTATCTACTATAATGATGGTAGATAAGGAACCAATTATACGACATCAATTCTTCACCAACATTTCAACATTATGCTTAATTTAATAATAAATTGTAACTTGCTGATATGTTGATCATTTCAAACAATGAGCTAAATCTAGTTTTTCGGACAGCTGCCTGTGTTACTCCATTTTTTTAGTTTCCTATATTACAAATGTGCATTTTAAAAATAAAGGCACTACTCTAAAGATAAGTTCTTGTGCCTCGTGATCAAAGTGCTCATTCCTCCAGCAGTGTCCATATCCAGATTACTGTGCACAGAGAACAAGGGCTTGTTCTAATGAACTCTTGCACTAGACAAGAAAAGCAATATCATCTGCATAGAATCTAAAGACAGACTGAAAGTGACAAAGTTACAGATTGTACATCACTTGTTACATAAATAATTTATCATTGTATATGTATATTACACAAAATAGTGGCTTTTCTTCCAGAGGAGATTACACTTCAATCCAATCAAAGCAAATCAACTTGTATCATTCACAAACTATATTCAACCTGTTTTTGGAGACCCACAGCAGAAATGGAATCTAAAAGGAAAAAAAAGTGAATTTATATTGCACTTTCTCCATCCTCTAGATGTCATAAAATGTCTAATAGCCGAAGAACAATGTTTGAAGCATTGTTGTTACAATGGCCAATTTTTGTACAGCAAGATTCCACAGATGAGACAGCTGACTTAGTTGAATTGTTTTGTTAATGTCAGTCAGGTCTTGCTCCTTAAACCTTACCTCTCCAATCAAACCTTTGGTCACCTGTCCTAATATTTCTACACATAGTCTGGTGTCAGTATTTGATTTGTTGTGCATTTCTGTTAAGCATTTGGACAACTTTTTGACTATAGAGAAGACACCTATTAATACAAGTTACTGTTTTGGTCAAGGAATAAAATAATGATCAGAATACCAGTAGGAGAATTTGCTTTTCCTCAAGAACAGCTTTTATATCTACATAAGCTGATCGTAAGGGCGCCTATTGCCTCAAATGAAAAATATCTACATAGGCAAAATATGGAAGTATTCATTTAAATACAAATTAACACCTGGAGTGTACATTCTTGAATCCTGTACCAGGATTAAAAGCTTTTTTTAAAAGAAAAGTTCCAAGAACTCAATTCCTGGATTGAGACTGGACCCCAAATATACAACTTAAATTTCATTGAGGAGATAAAAAAACAAACTGTAGTCCTTAGCAGGTTATTACTGAATGAAGATGGCAAAGCTAATTAACCTGCAAACCCACCAGTTCAATTAATCACTTAAGTGAAACAAAATTTTCACTATTCTCTCCAACTCCACAAAGGTTAAGGAAGCATTTCTGTCATACAGAAAGTGTTCTTAGAATTACATTGAATATACTGCTCAAAATGCTTAAGGTCCATTTTATATTCATGAAATCAAATCAAGTACTTTGGTTCCAAAAATACTACCATTTGGGCAATTACTGTAGCAATTAAAGCGGAGGTATTCAGTAAAATCTTGACATTGCACAGAAGGTTTAAACAGTAGGTTATAAATGTCATAACCAAGTGGCTCTGGGGACTAATGCGCCGCATGCTAGTCTGAATTTTAGACAATGGCCTGAATTTAATGGTTGTGGGACAGCTTTCAGAAAGAATGCTTACTCTCATCCTGCACAAAGCAACTGATCCCTGTTAAATAAACAAACATTAGAAACAGGATATAAAATAACAGCTGCAACCATTGAAGCAGACAGGATTGGCATAATAAATGCTGCCCTCTGGCCACAGATTTGGGCTTTGCACTGTGTGAATCACAAACCAGTTCATATGATTCAGTCACCAGCAATTTTCCAAAACTCTATTGCCAGGTTTTATCAGATTCTGTAATGGAGTACCCTTAGACAGTCATGTTCTGAGCTCACTTACACTGATGACATGCTGTTGAGTATCTTGTGCTTTCTTTTCCCATTGACAAATCAGACACCTATGCTGATAGGAAGACAACTTCTCTAATTTCCCTCTATACAACCTCCAAATTATTTAAAACTGTTTTCCACATACACTTACATCTTTGACCTTGTTCCTAATACTGTCGCATTGCCTTATCTTCCAAAGCATCTAGTTAAAAATCTCTTCCCATCCTAGCCCCACTCTAGGATCCTGAGTATTGCTATTCAACTTGCTTCCCTACACCAATGTTGTTACAGAACTTACTCCTCCTCACTGCCTCTACTAGTTTGGCCATAGTTATTCACAAGCAATCTTTTACAGCTATGAGGCCTCTCTTCCCCCGAAGGGAAACATCTTTGAACATTTTAATTCCTTCAAAGGGCACAGAAAGTCCTAATGGTATTTATACTCTCTGTATACAGATATTTTTAATCAGGCATATTACGACATAGCTCTGGAAAAGGTGGGACTTTAGAACATGAACTCTTCCAACTACATTTAATCTTTACCAGCCCTCTCTCCTGCAAAACACCACAAATAACCTGATGACTGTTTGTGTCATTAACTAATCATTTATCTCCTCATCAAGGCAGATGAGAGGGTTATTGTTACATCACAAAATCATTGGTGAGAGGCCTATGTAGATTGTGGTACGCATGTACTGCACTAACCACTGGTCATTTGTGTGTTTAGTATCTATTATGTTTTGAGATGAATATTCACATGGGGAAAACCACAAATTAAATACAACAAACACATTTTCCCAGCAACTCAAAGTGCATTTCAGAAAGCTTTTCTCACTTAGTGAAAACAGTTAGAATTAGTGTATTTCTGGGGGAGTGTGAAGAAAGAAAGTACTTTGAAGTTTTTTTCCCTTGATAATTTCAGATTCAGTATCAGTCACCCCTAGAAGCAGCTCCCATCCAAAAGGTTACTCAGGTATAATAACATATGTGTCATTTCCATTAGCATACAGCATCACGGATGTGACGTAAAGTTTTCAAAGGCAGATCATGGAAAGACCTGCAACCAAAGCCAGATACAAATCAATAAGTTGCTTCCTTCCACAGCTAGCAAGCATTCAAACCCACAATGAAAATTCTTACTACAATTACTCTGCTCAAAAAAAACTTCACTGGCCATAAAGCACTTTGAGACATCCAGTGGTCATGACAAAAATTAAATAAATACAAGATTTCCCTTTCATCTGATGTACTATGTTCAGTGTAACTGGTCTTCAGCTAATAATACAAAATAACAAACAAATAATCGTTATCTTGGAGGTTGACTTAACTTGGCAAACTAAATAGCTCCTTGCTACTACTACTCCTAAATTCTGAGATCAACCTGAGCTTTCCCTCAGCTTTCTGTTTGAAGTCCTCATTGAATACAAAAGCCTTTTCCTGCTTTTGGCTCTCAAAAAAATGTTCAAAATAAATCCCAGAAAGGGATTCCATATTAGTGAGAAGTGTCAGGAAAATTTTACTATATTAAAGATGACTACACAAGCCCACATTTCCTGTCAGAAATATGAAACGTGTACTAGACAAAGTGAGATCAAGAGTCCATCGAGAAGAAAATCACAACTGTCAATCACCAGAAAACAATGACAAAACCACCTTTCTCATATCCCTTTACAACAAGATGTCAAGTAATAATTGTTAAAGCAAGAATAGGCACAGATAGCCCTGGGATTTAAAAATCTTCCTTCCAAAAGCCAAACACTCATTGCACTTGGTAACAGATGTAGTTTTAATAGCTCTTGAAAGCACTCCCCTTCCAAGAAATGTTGGTTCTTGTCAGCATCAATTTAGAATTGCAATGCAGTATAACAAGATCATTTTCCTCCTAACAGATCTGTCAAACTTGTCAAGCTGCTGTCTTCAGATTCACAGTAGACATTCTTCACTGGATTAATGTCAAGCACCAAATTCTAAACATGCTCCTGCAAACTCTGTTGACAATCTTAGTCTTTTCGTCAATCTTTTGGATTCAATTTTAATAGCTTCTTCAGCTCAGTCTATCTTTTCAGGCCTTCAAAAGGCATTCCCCTGCTTTTCACAGGGAGAAATGTTAACTTATTAGAGGAACAAAAATTCTCCTCTATCTTCATATGATTAAAAAAAAATCAAGCTCACTATATCATTGCGAACTGAAAGGTTTCCATCACTGCAAAGACTCTTTATTATTAGAACACTTCGATTAATAGCACAGCTAAGTAAATAATCCAAAGATATCCAGACATGCAAATAGGGATTCACAGCAATATTCTTCCTTACAGATGATAATGGGTCTGAAATTAGCTTCATGCTAGTTGTAAGAGGGATAGAAACAGTTTACAAAAAGAGATGTTGATAAGCCAAATAAGCAGGCAAAAAGGTTGTCAAATGGAGTACAATGTGGGGAAAACGTGAAGTTGATCATTTTGCAGGGGAGAACAAAAGAACAGAATATTAATTTCAATGGAGAAAAACTGCAGATAGCTGCAGCACAAAAGGACTTGGGGGTACTTTTGCATGAAACACAAAGCTAGCACAGGTGCAAGGAGGCTAATGGAATATTGGCCCTTATTTCAAGGAGATTGGTGTAGAAGAGTACAGAAGTCTTACTGCAACTGTAGAAGGTGGTGGTGAAACTACATCTGGAATACAGCGGGCAGATTTGGTCCCTTCACTAGATGATCCTGGTGTGGAGGGATTGTCTAATGAACAAAGATTAAAAGATTGGGATTTTACTCAGTCATATCTATAGTCATTCAACACAGACAGACCCTTCAGTCTAACCAGTCTGTGCCAACCATAATCGCAAACTAAATTAGTCCCACCTGCCTGCACTTAATGAATATTCCTCCAAAGATTTCTTATTCATGTACTGATCCAAATGTATTTTAAATGTTATAACTGTACCTGCACCCACCACTTTCTATTAAAGTTCAATCCACTCTCACAAACCACTGCGTAAAACAATTGCCTCTCATCTTTTTTAAATCTTTCTCCTCTCACCATAAAAATATACCCCTTAGTCTTGAAATCCCCACCAAAGGGAAATGATATATACCCTCATGATTTTATAAACCCCAATAACTACAGATTTCACTCCTCAACCTTCTACTCATTCGAATTTAAGAGAATAAGAGATGATCCCATTGAGACAGATAGGATTCTGATGGGGCTTAACAAGGTGAATGCTGAAAGAATGTTTCTCCTCATGAGAGGCTGTAAGGCGAGAGGACATGGTCTCAGAATAAAAGGGCACCAATATAAGACTGAGATGAGAAGGAACTTCTTCTCTCAGAGGATTGAGAGTCTTTGTCAATCCTTGCTGCAGAGAACTGGTGGGTGGGAGTGAAGGCGGGGGCTGTGAGTGAGATCCTTGCTGAGATAGATTCTTAATTAGTAGGGCTTATCTCAAGGTTTATAGGGAAAGGGAAGGAGTGGACATCAGTAGTATCAGAGCAACCATGATCTTACATTCCTATTTCTTATAATCTTAGACACCTAATGCCAATGGTAATGTCTACTAATATGTCATTGACATTAACCAAGAGACACGAACAACAGACGGGGGGAGGGGGGGTGGGGCGGGCGTGGTAGAGGGGTGGAATGCAGTTATTAACAACTGGAGATGAATATGTAATATTGCATAACAGATAAGCGTTTTAACCAGAACTACTAATCTTCTCTGTTTCTTGTCTCCATTGTGCATGAACTGGCGTGAATCATAAAACTATATAAAAGGTTCAGTCTACAGGTAAAAGCAGGAAAAGAGGCTTTGTCAGGAAATTGTGGCATTAATAACAACAGAGGTGGAGGTAAGAAAATGCAGGTTGCCCCCAAGTTTCCTGAGTCTTCTCCAGACATCCTACCGGCTCTAACATGTCAGGTTAGCAGACCTGTATGCTAGCAGTGAGAAGAAGAAACCTGCTGCCATAAACAGCAATGCTGGCTGAGCTACAGCAGCTAACCTATAGGAGGGTTTTGCAAGATCCAGTGATACAAAAGAAAGATTGATCTGACCAGGTCAGGAAAGTCAGCAAACATAAAAGGTGCACAAACATTCTGAGAGTGCTCACACTCTCTCAGCATTGTCTGATGCACTCATCGTCAGAATTTCTTTTTTTTTTCAAATTTCACTTATGGGACATGGGTGTCACTGCTGGCCAGATCCTATTGCCCATCCTGTAGTTGCTCTTGAGAAGGTTGTATGAGCGGTCTTCTTGAACCACTGCAATCGATATACAGTACCCTTCTATCTATTTACATATGTTTGCTCAACATCTTTTCCTTTGCTCCCTCCATTGATGGGAATTCTTGTAGTAGTGGTGATATAATGGGAAACAGAGGTGTGTTCCTCATAGATCACACAGCTTTACCTGACAGAGGAACTGGGTCTGAAAATTAGCAGCATCTTGATCTCTCTCTCAGCACTGAACACACAGATTGGAGAAGGGCAACTGCACTAATCTCAAACTCCCATCTTTTATACGACAACCACCTGCAATCTCTTCAAAACTTTAACAAGTACAAATGCCCCAGTCATGTGCATTTCAATACTGGTTAAAACATAACCCTTCACTTTTTCAGGTCAATTACATTAAAAATAACAGCCTCCCCCACCCAAACATGATGAGAATGGTTCAGAAAACTCCACTGCTGCAGAAGGCACAATGTCACAGGATGCATGTTATGTCTCTTACACAATTTGAAAGATGAGGTGATTGCTTGCATTCACTCATGATAGAGTCAGTGGTATCAGGGATAGATGCACTCAGCTAGTCAGAAATGTGGAATCCAAGGGATCAACAGACGAATGCTAAAGGTTCACCAGCAGTGGTAAAAGATAAGAGTCAGAGATGTACAGCATGGAAACAAACCCGTCAGTCCAACTCATCCATGCCGACCAAATTAATGTAGTCCCTTTTGCCAGCATTTGACCCATATCCCTTTAAACCCTTCTTATTCATATATCCATCCAGATGCCTTTTAAATGTTGTAACTGTACCAGCATTCGCCACTTCCTCAGGCAGCTCACTCCATACATGCACCACTTTGTGTAAAAATATTGCCCCTTAGGTTCCTTTTAAATCTTTCCCCTCTCATCTTAAATTTGGACTCCGCCAATTCTGGACTCCCCAGTGCTGGGGAAAAGACCTTGACTGTTCACCCTATCCACACCCCTCACGATTATATAAACAGCCTCTGACACTCCAGGGAAAACAGTCCCAGTCTATTCAGCCTCTCCCTACCCATGCAACATCCTTGTAAATCTTTTCTGAACCCTTTCAAATTTCAAAACGTCGTTTCTGTAGCCGGGAAACCAGAAATGAATGCAAAAGTGGCCTAAGCAGTGTCCTGTACAGCCTCAACATGACATTCCAACTCTTATATTCAAATCACTGACCAATAAAGACAAGCATATCAAACGCCTTCTTCACTACTCTGTCTACCTGCAACTCCACTTTCAAGGAACTATGAACTTGCACTCCAAGGTCTCTGTTCAGCAACACTCCCCTTACCATTAAGGTGTAAAGTCCTGCCCTGATGTGCCTTTCCAAAATGCAAAACCTCACATTTATCTGAATTAAACTCCTTGTGCCATTCCTCAGCCCATCAGTCCATTTGATTAAGATCCCATTGTACTCTGAAGTAACCTTAGGTATCCAATACACAGCCAATTTTGGTGTTATCTGCAAACTTACAAACCACATCTATGTTTATACTCAGATATATAAATGACAAAAAGCGGTGTATCAAGCACCAATCCTTCTGGCACATCACTGATCACAGGTCTCCAGTCTGAATAGCAATGCTCCACCAGCACCCTCTGTCTCCTATCTTCGAGCCAGTTGTGTATCCAAGTGGTTAGGTCCCCCTGTATTCCATGTGATCTAACTTTGCTAACCAATTTACCATGTTGAATGCTTTACTGAAGTCCAGATAGATCTGTCAATAATCTGAACCTGTGTGTGTCTCTGTAGATATTGCAGTCCTTTTGAATATTTCCACCACTCTGACTTCACCAATCCTCTTCATTACTTTTTCAAAAAACTCGATTTACATTAGTGAAACATGATATCCCATGCACAAATCCATGTTGACTATCTCAAATCAGTCCTTGACTGTCCTCCCAGTCCTGCTGGACACAATCATAAGCACAGAGGATGAATGATTTGTGGATGGACATTGCAGGGCACTTTTATTGAACCTTTAAACTTTACAGTTGTCCATTGAGAATCTGACTGATTTTATGAGAGATAGGAAGTTGTTTTACCACAAGAGAGAATGAATAATTTGCTGCCCTCAGTCAGGGTATGTGCCACTGTTTGCTCAGCGCTTCATGACATGCCAAACAGGATCCCCTGACGATGAAGTTGGGAAAGCTGATAGGTTCTGAGATTGTAATACCAAAACCTTCACTCCCTGTGGGAAGCTGAAATGTTACCCCCAGCCAATTAAGTTCCCCTACACAACCTTCTAAAAACTTCAGGTAGGCCCAGAAGATTCTACTCCATATGTTGTTACAACTGAGGTTGGAGAGTGCACTGTAGCTTTCAGTCTGTATTGTCACACTTCGATGGATGTCAGAGACCTTTACAGACAGATAGTTCAGGAATTATTGAGAATTCTGAGGTGCTTATAATATTTGATGCAGCACATAGACTTTATGGATTTGTAGTGCTCTTTCCTGCACCCTATTATTGAATTTTGGGGGGGGGGGGGGGGGGGGGGCGTGTGTGTGGTGCCCATACTGCACTCGATTTGCTGCTAGAGATGGCGTTTTTAATTCTGAAGAGTCAATAACCTGAACCTGTGTCTGTCCCTGCAGATACTGCAGACCTGTTGAACATTTTCCCATTCCATTTCAGATTTGCAGCCTCTATTTAAGACTGCATCCTGGGTCAGTGCAGAGAAGCATGAGGAAAGATGATTGGCATAAATACTAAGGGATTCTATGAATTCTAAATAAATGCAAAATTGGCACGACAAATATGGAGTATGAGTAAACCAAGGAAGTCAACTGTAAGTATTTGTTTTCTTTTTAAGAAAGCAATCTTCAACTCAAAAACTCAAAGTTAAAGGATTAAGGTTAGAGATAGCTGTAACTAGATTAAAGAGAAATCAAAACTTTATTTCTGGTAAGCTTAGCTAATTGTCTCGTTAACAGAGGTAAAGCAGGATAACTCAGCTGATTACATATCTTACACCATATGGGAATTCGAAAATGGTCCTGACAACCTCACACGCAGAAAAAAATTATCAACCAGAGGAGCTTGAACACCTATGTCATAGTTTGAATAGCAGCTAGCATTACCAAGGTGAATGGAGTCTCGGAGCTATGTGGACAGCATGTTTCTAGAGGTGGGTTTTGGATTAGTGGTTCTGGAAGAGCACAGCAGTTCAGGCAGCATCCGGGGAGCAGCAAAATCGACGTTTCGGGCAAAAGCCCTTCATCAGGAATAAAGGCAGAGAGCTTGAAGCGTGGAGAGATAAGCTAGAGGAGGGTGAGGGGTGGGGAGAAAGTAGTATGGAGTATAATAAGTGAGTGGGGGAGGGGATGAAGGTGATAGGTCAGGGAGGAGGGTGAAGTGGATAGGTGGAAAAGAAGATAGGCAGGTAGGACAAGTCATGGGGACAGTGCTGAGCTGGAAGTTTGGAACTAGGGTGAGGTGGGGGAAGGGGAAATGAGGAAACTGTTGAAGTCCACATTGATGCCCTGGGGTTGAAGTGTTCCGAGGCGGAAGATGAGGTGAGGTAAAAACAATGACTGCAGATGCTGAAAACCAAATACTGGATTAGTGGTGCTGGAAGAGCACAGCAGTTCAGGCAGCATCCAACGAGCAGCGAAATCAACGTTTCGGACAAAAGCCCTTCAGGGCTTTTGCCCGAAACGTTGATTTCGCTGCTCGTTGGATGCTGCCTGAACTGCTGTGCTCTTCCAGCACCACTAATTCAGTTCTTCCTCCAGGCGTCTGGTTGTGAGGGAGCGGCGGTGAAGGAGACCAGGACCTCCATGTCCTCGGCAGAGTGGGAGGGGGAGTTGAAATGTTGAGCCACAAGGCGGTGTGGTTGATTGGTGCGGGTGTCCCGGAGATGTTCCCTAAAGCGCTCTGCTAGGAGGCGTCTAGTCTCCCCAGTGTAGAGGAGACCGCATCGGGAGCAACGGAAACAATAAATGATATTGGTGGATGTGCAAGTAAAACTTTGATGGATGTGGAAGGCTCCTTTAGGGTCTTGGATGAGGTGTGGGAGGAGGTGTGGGCGCAGGTTTTGCAGTTCCTGTTGTGGCAGGGGAAGGTGCCAGGATGGGAGGGTGGGTTGTAGGCGGGTGTGGACCTGACCAGGTAGTCACGGAGGGAACAGTCTTTGCGGAAGGCGGAAAGGGGTGGGGAGGGAAATATATCCCTGGTGGTGGGGTCTTTTTGGAGGTGGTGGAAATGTCGGCAGATGATTTGGTTTATGCGAAGGTTGGTAGGGTGGAAGGTGAGCACCAGAGGCGTTCTGTCCTTGTTACGGTTAGAGGGGTGGGGTCTGAGGGCGGAGGTGCGGGATGGGGACGAGATGCGTTGGAGGGCATCTTTAAACAAGTGGGAAGGGAAATTGCGGTCTCTAAAAGAAGGAGGCCATCTGGTGTGTTCTGTGGTGGAACTGGTCCTCCTGGGAGCAGATACAGCTGAGGTGGAGGAATTGGGAACATGGGATGGCATTTTTGCAAGAGGTTGGATGGGAAGAAGTGTAATCCAGGTAGCTGTGGGAGTTGGTGGGTTTGTAAAAAAATGTCAGTGTCAAGTCGGTTGTCATTAATGGAGATGGAGAGGTCCAGGAAGGAGAGGGAGGTGTCAGAGAGGGTCCAAGTAAATTTAAGGTCAGGGTGGAATGTGTTGGTGAAGTTGATGAATTGCTCAACCTCCTCGCAAGAGCATGAGGTGGCGCCAATGCAGTCATCAATGTAGCGGAGGAAGAGGTGGGGAGTGGTGCCGGTGTAATTATGGAAGATCGACTGTTCTCTGTAGCCAACAAAGAGACATGCATAGCTGGGGCCCATATGTGTGCCCATGGCTACCCCTTTGGTCTGGAGTAAGTGGGAGGATTCGAAGGAGAAATTGTTAAGGGCGAGGACCAGTTTGGCCAAACGAATGAATGTGTCGGTGGAAGGGTACTGTTGGGGACGTCGGGAGAGGAAAAAACGGAGGGCTTGGAGGCCCTGGACATGGCGGATGAAGGTGTAGAGGGATTGGATATCCATGGTGAAGATGAGGCATTGGGAGCCGGGGGAACTGAAGTCTTGGAGGAGGTGGAGGGCGTGGGTGGTGTCTCGAATGTATGTGTGGAGTTCCTGGACTAGGGGGATAGGAAAGTGTCGAGGTAGGTAGAGATGGCCTACCCCACACAATTTCTGGGCATGCAGGCAAAGAAGGAATGGGTGACTTCCAGATAGGACCAAGTAGCTCATGCAGGAGTCCCCAGGGTGCAACCTATTTACAAACCAATATTCAGTTTTGAATACCACGTGAAGGCTATAGTTCTCTGCAAAGGACAGCCACAGCCAGGTTCATGGCACCATCAGTGGCTGAATCACACAGGAGAAAAGTCAGTCATAGAGAGACAAGATTCAAATGGTACAGAGTGCATAACGCTGTTTCTGCGGCCAAAGACATATGATTCCTAGGTAGTATGTTAATATTTTGGCAACGGAAGTTTGCAGAGAAATTGATGGAATAATTGATACTGCAGAGGTTAGCTGTAAACTGCAAGAAATTAGGAATTAATTGATCAGGTGGTTAGAAAGTAGCACATGAAATTCCACCCAGAAAAGCCACTTGACATTCAAGGACATCACTGAACGTCCCATTAATTATACATGCAAGCTTGTCCACCATTTGCAAGATACATGCCAGGAATGTGACAGAATGCTCATGCCTTGCCTGATTGAGTGCAGTCACAACAACACACAAGCATTGTGATATCATCCAGCACAAAGCACTTAATTGGCACCACATAACAATTATCCACAGTCTCCACCATCGATGCTCAGTAGCAGCAATATGAACCTTCCACAAGATGCACTGCAGAAACTCACCAGAGAAACCTTATACAGCACCTTCCAAACTTATGACCACTAACGTCTTGAAAAACAAGGGCAAATACAATGGGAACACTATCAGCTGCAAGCTCCTCTCCAAGCCACTCACCATCCTGACTTGAAAAGATATCGTCATGCCTTCACTGTCAAAATGCTGAAGTTCTCTGCTGAACAACTCTGAGGACATTCGTGAGGGAGCTCAAAGTGAACTTCCACCAATCCCTAAACGTAGCAGGATAGATCAATAAGGTGATTAAGAAAGCATATGATATTCATTCTTTAATGAGATACAGTTGAGATTTAAGAGGAAAGAGGTTATGCTGAAACTTTATAAATCATTGTTAGGCCAACCCTTCACTAATGTGGCAGTTCTGACGATTTCATTATAGAAAGCATGTACTTGCACTAGAGAGAGTACTGAAAAGCATTATCATTGACAAAGAAATGCTACGAGTAAAGATTGGAAAGGCTGGGGTATTTTCCTTGGAGCACAGGAGACAGAGGTTGAATTGAGTTTTTTCTTCATTCATTCATGGGTTCTGGCGAGACTGGCTAGGCCTAAATATTGTTCATCCTGACTTGTCCAGACAGTAATCAGGTCAGTCCATATTGCTGCGAGTCTGGAGGTCAGACTAGAAAACAACAGAAAAAAAAACCAAACAACTATGGATGGTAGAAATCACAAATAAAAATAAACTGCTGGAAAACTCAGCAAGTTTGGCAGCACCTGTGGAGAGAAGATATTCTGCAGAAGAGATTCTGGACCTGCTTTCTTTATACCCATCAAATTTTGAAGGGCATTATGATCTACAGATAAAACTGGCAACTTAGCCTCAATGGAATTAATAGCCTAACTGCATTCCAACATCATATGATCTAAAATTGTGGATGACTCATGTTGTTCCAACACATCTCCCTTATTTCAAAACAAAGCTGCAGTATGCTCATTTCTATTTATTGCTTCTTTGCCATAGTTAAACAGTTATGTTTACATGGCAGCCCCACTGCACCAACAGCACAATGGGAGTCTGGGCTCTCACCAGAGTGATGGACAGCCCTACTAATGACGTCATGACCAGCTGACATTGGAGGCAGGCCTGACCTGGCCCGGCATGGGCAGCAGGACCCGGTAACTCTCAAGGCCTTACCTTCTTCGGCGTGTCATAGTAGATGCCAATGGAGCTCAGTTTGGGCGCGATGCTGGTGATCTCAGTGAAGAGTCGGCCTGCTTCCCGGTAAGGACCCTGCTTGTACTTGTAGGCCACGGTGAAAGCGCCGATGGGCGGCGGGCCAGAGCGCACTGTCACCTCAGACAGGAGGCCCGAGTACAAGGCCAGGACCAGCAGGCTGAGCAGCAAGAAGGCTGCCAGCAACACAACGCCCACAGCCAAGAAGTTTAGCTCGGACATGTCTGCAGAGCGGCGGGTGGGGCTCGAGCTCGCAGTCCGGCAGGGGAGGGAACTGGGGCTACCCCGCTCCAATCACAGGGGCAGGAGCGGGGCCTGGGACAGGGGGCGGGGCGAGGGGGCTACCCGGCTCCAATCACAGGGGCAGGAGCGGGGCCTGGGACAGGGGCGGGGCGAGGGGGCTACCCGGCTCCAATCGCAGGTGTAGTGGGTGGGGCCTTGGGCGAGGGGTGGGGCAAAGGGCGGCACGGTTCTCCAATCAGAGAGCTATGGGGCGGGGGTGTGTGTCTGCGACCGGCGATGACAGCCGCTCGGTTCCAATCACGGGTAGGGGGGGCGTGGCCTAGATTGTGACGGAATCAGTCCGACTCAAGGAGGGGTGGGGGGCGGGAAAAGACATATTCGACCCAACACCAATCACAGGGGCAGCGGGCGCAGAATGTGGGTGGGGTCGGCCGGTGGGAGGCGGGGCCTATGATGGCCCACGCCTCGCTCGCGGGTATGTGGGCGGGGCCTGGCGTGGACCGGCTCCAATCACCGGGACATGAGGCGGGGCCTGTGGCGGCCCATTGCAAGAATGATGTGTCTCCTCCCCCTCGGGTGCTGGGGGTAAATCCTTGCTGCAAATGCGCAGATTCTGACCTGTCAATTCAAACTCGTGAACCGATAACGGACTGTGCCCGCATTGACATACATTGCAACGATTGTTTTTTTATTTGTGGTGTGCAGTAGAGAGATTTTTTTTCTTAGGTAACATTTAACAATTAATGCTGCTGATGTTTTTTTTTCTTGAACAACGAGCTCACCCCGCCCTTGTGCATCAAAGGTCAGAGCAGGGTCTGAGCTTTCTGAAATGTGTTGCTGCAGATATAGCAGGGGTTTGCTGTCAGGGCATGACATCTTGACCTGGCTAGTGCCATCTTAACACACCCACTGGAGCTCACCTTCAAGTTGCTCTGGGAGCAGCTTTGAACAACTCACTTTCTGGATGAATCTGTGCCCCTTTTGGACAAATTCATATTTGGCACTCTTGGGTCTATTGGACCCTGTGGTGGGATTGACCTAAGAGAACTTCCCTTTCTTATTACACTGTCCTCATCATCCCATTGCACAGAATAATTTCAAATTTTCTTCATTAAGTATAATAATGAAAGATGACCTAAGTTCTAAAATCAAAATGTGTTTGGGTAAAGTTGAGAATGTGAGTAAGCACCGAGTGCGTAAGAGAACCTTTCCAGGACACCCGCACCAATCAACCCCACCACCCTGTAGCTGAGCACTTCAATTCCCCCTCCCACTCCGCCAAGGACATGCAGGTCCTGGGCCTCCTCCATTGCCACTCTCTAACCACCCGCCACCAAGAGGAAGAACACCTCATCTTCCACCCAGGACCCTCCAAACCCATGGCATCAATATGGATTTCAGCAGTTTCCTCATTTCCCCTCCACCCCCCCACCTTATCCCAGTTCCAACCTTGCATCCTGGCACTGCCCTGGTGACCTGTCCCACCTGTCCATCCTCCTTCCCACCCTCCTCTCTGACCTATCACCATTACCCCCACCTTCATCTACCTATCACACTTTCAGTTACCTTCCCCTCCCCAGTCCAAGCCCCACCTCTATCTATCTATCACAATCTCAGCCACCTTCCCCCCAGTCCCAGCCCTAGCCCATTTATCTCACCAACCCGTCGGCTCACAGCCTCATTGTTGATGAAGAGCTTTTGCCAGAAACGTCGATTTTCCTGCTCCTCGGATGCTGCAGGACCTGCTGTGCTTTTCCAGCACTACACTTTCAACTCTAACCTCTAGCACCTGCAGTCCTCACTTTCTCCTCAATGAGGAAAATCAATTCTTGCAGACAACGTTCCCTCTTTTTTTTTAAGCCACTCAATGAACCTCCAAGGTCTCTCTATGTGACAGCCATGCATCAGCCCACCACTTTTCTGTAGCCACCCAGTTTAGAGAGAACATTGGTTACGGCCATAGCCCACACGTGGATAAAAGAGGTGAATTCCAAAGGTGAGGTGAGAATGACTGCCCTTGATATCAAGGCTGCATTTGACCAAGTGTCCCATAAAGGTCGAATTTGAATTCAATAAAGTGTCTAATGATAATCATGAAACTATTGTTGATTGAATATTAGTTAACCAGAAGGGTTTTTCCAACAAAGAACAAAGAAAATTTACAGGCCAGGAACAGGTCCTTTGGCCCTCCAAGCCTGAGCCGATCCAAATCCACTGTCTAAACCTGTTGCCCAATTCCTAAGCATCTGTATCCCTCTGCTCCCCACCTACTCATGCATCTGTCCAGATGCGTCTTAAATGAATCTACCGTGCCTGTCTCTACTACCTCTGCTGGCCACACGTTCCAGACACCCACCACCCTCTGTGTGAAGTACTTGCCACGTATATCCCCCTTAAACTTTTCACCTCTCACATTGAAAGCTTGACCTTTCATTATTGAATCCTTTACCCTGGGAAAAAGCTTATCTCTATCTACCCTATCTATACCCTTCATAATTTTGTAGACCTGAATTGGGTTCCCCCCTCAATTTCCTTTTTTCTAATGAAAACATTCTCTCCAAAGCGTCCACATCCTTTTGGTAACGTGGTGACCAGAACTGTACACAGTATTCTAAATGCGGCCGAACCAATGTCTTTACAACTTTAACATGACATACCAGCTCTTATACTCAATACCCCATCCGATAAAGGCAAGCATACCATATGCCTTCTTGACCACTCTATCCACCTGTACAACAACCTTCAGGGTACAATGGACCTAAACACCCAGATCTCTCTGCTCATCAACTTTTCCCAAGGCACTTCCATTTACTGTATAATTCGCTCTAGAATTAGACTTCCCAAAATGCATCATCTCACATTTGCCTGGATTGAACTCCATCTGCCACTTTGCCACCCAACTCTCCAGTCTATCTATATTCTCCTGTATATTCTTTAAGGGAAGGAAATTGCCATCCTCACCTCGTCTGGTCTACCTGTGACTCCAGATGCACAACAATGTGATTAACTTTTTTAAGTGTCCTCTGACCAACTGGGGGGGAAGGGGAAGGAGTAAATGATAGGTGGAGGTGGCACCCAGAGAGAGAGAAAAACAGTTGGGTAGACAAAGTAATGAGTGAAAGTCAGTCTGGGACAATGAATAGCTGCTGATGGGGACCATTGGTGACTGACAATGGGTTGTTTGTGGTAACAGGTGAACGTGAGGACTGCCGATACTGGAGATCAGAGTCAAGATTAGAGTGGTGCTGGAAAAGCACACCAGGGTCAGGTAGCATCCGAGGAGTGGGAAAATCAGGAATGAGGCAGGGAGTTTCCAGGGTGGAGATATAAATGGAAGTGGGGGGTGGGGCTGGGAGAAGGTAGCCAAGATGGAGGAGGGGATTAAGGTGATAGGTCAGAGAGGAGGGTGGAGTGGATAGATGGGAAGGAAGATTGGCAGGTAGGACAGGTCATGAGGATGGTGCTGAGCTGGCAGGTTGGAACTGGGGTAAGGTGAGGGGAGGAGAAATGAGGAAATTGGTGAAATCCACATTGATGCCATGGGGTTGAAGTGTTCCGAGGCGGAAGATGAGGCGTTCTTCCTCCAGGCGTCAGGTGGTGAGGGAGTGGTGGTGGAGGAGGCTCAGGACCTGCATGTCCTCAGCAGAGTGGGAGGGGGAGTTGAACTGTTTGGCCACGGGGTGGTGAGGTTGATTGGTGCAGGTGTCCTGGAGATGTTCCCTAAAGCGCTCTGTGAGAAGGCTCCAGTCTCCCCAATGTAAAGCAGACCGCATCAGGAGCAACAGATACAATAAATGACATTGGTGGATGTGCAGGTGAAACGTTGATGGATGTGGAAGGGTCCTTTGGGGCCTTGGATGGAGGTGAGGGAGGTGGTGTGGGCGCAGCTTTTGCAATTCCTGCAGTGGCAGGGGAAGGTGCCAGGAGGGAAGGGTGGGTTTCTGGGGGGAGTGGACCTGACCAGGTAGTCATGGAGGAAATGGTCTTTACGGAAAGCAGAGAGGATGGAAATATATCCCTGGTTGGGGGTCCATTTGGAGGTGGCGGTACTGTCGGCAGATGATGCGGTTTATGTGGAGGTTGGTAGGGTGGAAGGTGAAGACCGGGGGTTCTGTCCTTGTTGCAGTTGGAGGGGTGGGGTTTGAGGGCGGAGATGGAGGATGTGGATGAGATGCGTTAGAGGGCATCTTCAATTACGTGGGAAGGGAAATTACGGTCTTTAAAGGAGGAGGCCATCTGATGTGTTCTGTGGTGAAACTGGTCCTCCTGGGAGCAGATATGGCAGAGGTGGAGGACTTGGGAATATGGGATAACATTTTAGCAGGAGGTGGGGGCGGGGGGTGGGAGAGAAGAGGTGTAATCCAGGTAGCTGTGGGTGTTGGTGGGTTTGTAAGAAATGACAGTGTCAAGCCGGTCGTCATTAATGGAGATGGAGAGATCCAGGAAGGGAAGGGAGGTGTCAGAGATGGTCCAGGTGAATTTAAGGTCGGGGTGGAATCTGTTGGTGAAGTTGATGAACTGCTCAACCTCCTCATGGGCCCTGTGCAGTCATCAATGTACCGGAGGAGGAGGTGGGGAGTGGTGCTGGTGTAACTATGGACGATGGACTGTTCTACGTACAGACAGGCATAGCTGGGGCCCTTACTGGTGCCCATGGCTACCCCTTTGGTCTGGAGGAAGTGGGAGGATTTGAAGGAGATATTGTTAAGAGGGAGGACCATGTGGTGACAAGAAAGAAAAGAACTGCAGATGCTGGAATTCAGAGTAGAAAGGTAGGAGGCTGGATGAACACAGCAAGCCAGGCAGCATTAGAAGGTGGAGAAGGGTTACACCCGAAACATCGACTTCTTCACCTCCTGATGCTGCCTGGCTTGCTGTGCCCTTCCAGCCTCCTGCCTGTCGATACGTGATGACAAGGTCTGGTGTGTGGGGGTCAGGGTAAGGACATGGGAAGATGCTCAAAGCCTAAAATAATTGAACTCGATATTGAGTCATGAAGACTGTAGGGTTCCCAAGCAGAAAGTGAGGTGCTATTTCCTCAGCTTACACTGAACGACCACTAGCAAGCCCAACGCAGAGATGTTGGCTGGGGATCATGGTGATGTGTTGAAGTTATGGACAAGAAAGCTCAGGGTCACTTTTGCAGACAGAATGTAAGTGTTCTGCAAAGCAGTCACCCAGTATGCATTTCATCTCCCAAATGTAGAGGCGATCACATTATGAGCAGCGAGCATGGTAGACTAAACTGAGTGAAGTGGAGGGAATGATCCCTATGGAAGGCTAACAGGGGAATGTGTGCCTGGAGGTGGCAGAAATGGCTACAGATCCTTTGGATGTAGACATTAGTGGGGGTGGTAGGTGACGACAAGGGGACCCTATCCATGTTGTGGGAGGGAAGAGAAGGAGTGAGGGCCAAAACGTGGGAGATGAGTCAGACACGGCTGAGGCCCCTGTCAACGATGGTTGTGGGGAATCCTCAGTTGAGGAAAAAAGTGAGCATTTTGGAGGCCCCTTGTCAAATTTGGCATTATCAGAACGTATGTGATGGAGATGGAGAAACTGGGAGAATGGGATTAACTCTTTACAGGAGGCAGGGTGTGAGGATGTGTAGTCAGGGTAACTGTAGGATTCAGTGGGTTTGTATTGGATATTGCAGTAACCACAATCAACTCATGTTCGCCATTAGTATCTATTCATTCAGGCGTACCTTTCCACCCATTCCTTTGTCCACCCAATTGCTGTTTTCTCTATTTCCCTCTGGGCTCCACTCCATTTATCATTTACTCCTTCCTCCTTCTTGCACATGCACCAACCTTTTCCTAGCTACTATCAGTTCTGGAGAAGAGTCACTGGACCTGAAACATTAACTCTACTTTCTCTCCACAGATGCTGTTTGACCTACTGAGTTTTTCCAGCAATTTCCAGTTTTGTTTCCGATTTCCAGCATCTGCAGTTCTTTAATTTTTTTTTGTTTCATTGATGGAGACATTTCTTCAGCTGCTGAACGCCACCACAGGCCTTCAAAGTCTGTGACAGCTTTATCACTACGTACTGTGGTTAAAATCTCAACAAAATGTCTGCCTGATACAGGTTGATCATTTAGTAAACCAAAAGCTTTCGCAAAGAACATAAGCGCTTGCCACAGAGGAGGAGGAATCTTCAGAAGTCCTAACTACTGAGGACACATTGTTAAAGGCACCAGTGAAGACATCAAATGCACATTTGACAGACAAATGAGCTGACACCAGTTGAATCTCAAAGCATGCCTGAAATCAAGTTACTGCTTTCTGATTACAATTCTATTCCCAACCTCAAGTCCAGCCTTACATTAATGCTTCAAAGTCTAGTGTACTACACCAAGTAGCATCATGACTGACTGAGCTGGCCATGTCCTTCAGGACAGTGTTGTCAGAATGGGCTAGCGGCCATATGAGAGATTCAGGGCTCAAGGATGACCCTTTGACCTTGTTCTTGCCAGTCCATCATTTAAGAAAGAAATGCTTACATTTATACAGACCCTTTCACATGTGTAATATTTCACGCCAATCAAGTACTTTTACAGTGTAGTCACAATGTAATAATGATCGGATTGTATGTTTTAGCAATGCTAGTTAAATAACACGTATCAGCCAGAAAACCAGGAATAAATTGCCAGTTCATCTTCAAATTACTGCAGTGGGTGACCTTTTCCATCCACCTGGGAGAGTAGCAGGTTTAGCATTTTATTCCAAAGATAAAACCATCCCCCAGTACTGCACTAGAAGGTCGATCTTAATTGTTGTGCTCAAGTCCTGGAATGGGACTCGAACAGCATCTTTCTGACTCAGAGGAACAAGAACCAACTGAATTATAACTCAGAATGCATGTGTCCACATAAGTATTGGAACAGGTAACTACCTCAGAGTCCTTGAGACAGAGCTTCCCTTTACATCGGAGATATTCTCTATCCAGTTGAGTGACATTAACCAATGTGCTAAATGGGATAGCTTCAGAACATCTCTAGGAACTCAAAACTGGTCATTTACAAGGACTTGCTGGTTATCAACAGCAACAGGATCATATTCAACCAAAACATGTAACCTCAGAGCCACATTCCACCATGAGCATCAACTCAGAGGCTGTAGAAGATCATCCCCAAATTAACATAAAGCTATCTAACAATGATATACCAACCTGAAGAAGCTATAACACAAGAATGCATGAATGCCAAAAAGCAGAAACAACTTGGTGTAGAAAAAGCTTAGCAATTCCACAGTCAGTGATTCAGACCCAAGATCTGTAGTCCTGCCACATTCAGGATGAATGATTATAGTTCAATTCCGTACTGAACAGACAAAGGTGCATCAAAAACAATCTGCAATAATAGTGCAGTTGAACAGGAATTTAGCTTGAGATGGTTTGCAATCAACATCAGTCAGAAGTTGCAAGTGGATGATTCTTCTCAGCCTCCTCCTGAGATTCTCACCTTATAGCCACTTCAGTTTGCTCCATATCAAGAAATGGCTGAGCATGAGGTCAGCTTATAAAACCATAGGACATAAAAGCAGAAGTAGACCGTTCAGCATAGTGACTCTGCTCCACCCAATCCAGTGAAATCCTGGCTGATCTGATAATGATCAACTCAATTTTCCTGCCTTTTCCCGGATTCACTTAGTGTTTAAAAGTCTGTCTATCACAGCCTTGAATATAGCTAATGACACATCCTCATTAACTCCTGTAGTGAAGAATTCCACAGATTCGCAATCCTCCAAGAGAAGAAATTCCTTTGATTCTCTGTCTTAAATGTGCAACCCCTTATTCTGAGATTATGCCCTCTGATTTGAGACTCTTCCACAAGGGGAAATAACCTCCCCACAACTACCCCATCAAGTCCCCTGAGAATCGTCAATAAGGTCTTTTCTCATTCTTCCAAACTCCAATGAGTACAGACCTAATCTATTCAACCTCTTCTCATAAGAGGTTGAATAGATTATATCCAGTATATATCCAGTATCAACCCAGTGAATCTGGACTGCCTGCTATGTCAGTATATTTTTCCTTAGATAAAGGGCCTAAAAAAATTGTTCGCAATATTCCACCTGTGGTCTAACTAGAACCATGTGTAGTTTTAGCAAAATCTTCCTATTTTTATACTCGACTTCATTCCCTTTGTAATAAACAATCCACGTGTCTTCCCTATTACCTGCTGAAGTTGGATGCTAGCTTTTTGAGATTCACAGATGAGGAATCCCAAAGCTCTCTGTAGTCTGTTTAAATAATAATAAGCTCCTCTCTCCTTCCTGCCAAAGTGCATGACCTTACATTTTCCCACCCTATATTCAATCTGCCAAGCTTTGCTCACTTGATTCACCGTTCTATATCCTTCTGCTGACTCTTTATATCATCTTACCATTTGCCTTCCCACTTATTTTTGTGTCGTACTCAAACTTGACAATAGTACATTATGCACTCACAAACTGAGAGCCAGTGGTGCTTATTACAATGTCTAGAAAGATGTAATGTTTGAAATGTGTTTTAAGGCATTCTGTGATCTTCACTGATATTTATTGATGTTTGTTGGTTAACTCCCAGTGGTCAGAATAACAACTGATAGTGATAGATAATCAGTTCCTGAAAGAGTGAAGAGATTCGATTCAAGCTCCATCCATGGCCTGTCTTGGTGTCATTCAGGTATTTTTAGCTTCCTTATTTTGGTACTTGTTACAAGCACCATGCTGCCTGATATGAACATAATATCAATGATCACATTCAGCTAGTCGAGCCACTTCTCTTGCCTTCCTCAGACTAGACTGATTCATTGATGTTTTGCTTAGGTGTGCTTCACTACCTGTCTTCAGGATAATGATTCTCTTTCTTTCATACAACATGTCATCTTGGGCTATTAATTCATTTCTTCATGGCCAACACTCTCTCAAAGCAAGTTATTCCCAATGGTTTTATGTCACCATTTCATCCTGTAAAACTTGCAGAGTCCTATCTTGTTGCATAGTTTGATTGATCCACCTTTCAGATTTATTGGTATTGCTGGGTTGTTGAGTTTCAGAGAAAGCTAAGTTGTTATTTTGCATTGAATCTCAAATATTTCACATGCGGTCTTAAAATCCTCTAATTTCTTCATAGGGAATGCTGCACTCAACAGCGTGTTGGCAATGTACATCTATTTCCTTTGCTTGTATATCACTTTCAAATTACACCTTTGCAAATAAAATCGCGTTCTTTGCAAATGGTTCGGAGCAGATAGAAGCAGTTTGAGAAAGATGCTTTAAAGTGATTTATGATCAGACCTTTGTCACTTTCTCATTCCCAAATAGGTTTCAAATTCTCAAAAGCAAATACAATAGTCCAGCTCTCTTCCTCAAACTGTGTTAATGCCCTAGGTGCAATTACAACTGACTGACCTTGCTGCATAAGGGTTGCTTCAAGTCCATCTGTCTGGCATTATTCTGTGAGGTGAATTCCTTGTTGACATCCTAGTACCTCAGCATAAGCATTGCCTTCATTAGATTTTTGATTCTAATGAAATCTGCTTCTTGCTCTGTGCCCTAATGTCATTGCAAATCCTTAGCAGTGAGTTTGCACTGGAGATTCTTACTCTGTTGACAATTAGCCACCGGGTGTTGGCAGGTGGGACTAGATTGGGTTGGGATATCTGGTTGGCATGGACAGGTTGGACCGAAGGGTCTGTTTCCATGCTGTACATCTCTATGACTGTATGACTCTATAAATAGTTAACAGATTTCACATCTTTTGCTCAATCTCTGCTACAGCACTGGATTAATCAGTGGGGTAATCCATTCACTGTCAATAAATGATCAGATGACTTGACTTCAGCATCTTCAATTGCATACTTGTCTTGCCAGTAACCATCCTTTATATCATGAGTGGCAAAAATCTTTTAGTTTTTTGCAATAAATGCCTAATTCTTCAATGTCATGATTTCCACCTTCGGTATCTTATGTTATTGGGAGATAATACAGCACTGCATATCAAGTAAAACCCTGTAGGAGGAGAATGTGAGGACTGCAGATGCTGGAGATCAGAGTCAAAGACTGTGATGCTGGAAAAGCACAGCCAGACAAGCAGCATCTGAGGAGCAGGGGAATTGATGTTTTGAGCATCAGCCCTTCATCAGGCATTCCTGTATTGTAGACAATCACATACCATAGTAGCAGCAATTGCCATTGATGAATTACTCTAATATTTTGTTGGCAGATATTTGGAAAACTAAATGAATATCAATTGGATAAAGGCTTTGGAGAACAATGAATTTGAAAAATTGTCACCGTTGTGCAGCACCAGTTTTCGTGAAAACAGATCTGTAGATAAGACAATTGACCAAGAAAACAGCAAATAGCTTTTTGATTAGAATGTATATTCTTTCAATATGGAAGAAATGTCTAAGATTATATTCTTTCAAACTTAAAAAGTTGAAGTACACATTTGAGCTGGAACACAAAGCTAATATGGTACAATGCAAAAAGCTGGAAGGTGAAAACACTCTGTTTCTGGCACATTAGTAACAGTTTGTCTCTTAACATCAACTGCAGAGTCTTTGTTATTAAAGAAAGAATAATTTTAAACTTAACCTGACACAAAGTCAGGGGTATGTAGCTTAAGGACATGTAGACCAATGTTTTTAAGATAGAATCATGACTAGCAGAAACCTATTGGGCATCCAGTGACCGCATCACTAAATTACAACTGTTCAAACAATATATGCAATTCTTTCTGCAGATCAGCTATAGATGATCATGAGAAAAGACCTCTTAAAGTCTTGCTTGTCAATTGGCAAGGAGGGACATTGTAGAATTAATATATCCAGCCTTTATATGAATGATCATAAAGACCCAGAAAAGATTTGAAAAGTTCTCAAAGACCAATTCAAGATAAGAATTAACTTCAGGATTAACAGATTGTCATATAGTCAGAAACCCCAAGATTTTATTGATCCGTTTTTAAGAAGATATGGAGCAATGCGCAAGAATGTGATTTTTCCACACATGTAATGTCACAGAAACATATGGAGTTGGACATCCCCACTAAGCCATCTAAAGTCTTTGGGAAGGGTCTTTTGGACAAGATAATGAGATGTGCCATTGACCTTAGGATGGATGCAAGTATGAAGTCATTGTGACTAATCAACAACAAATTGCTTGCTTTAGGTGCAGCTAACACTATTTCTACGGTTAGCAGAGTACGCCAAACCAACAAAATCTATACAAATGCTATTTGTCGCATCCACCCAAAAGCTGTGCAACATTTCTTGATATCTGTATAGTATGTAACACATATCTGTATAGTATGTATATGTTTAGTATGCTCAGGCAGGAAATCTGGTATCAAAGGCCAGGCCAGACTCTACTGCACAAATACAATTGACCAACAAGATGTTACAATACCACATTATGAACAAGGCAACTATTCGGAAGTGCTTGAATGCAAACACATCAATTGTTCAGAGTCATCCAAACGAAAGGGAAATTTTACACAAAGGCCAAGTTTTCCATATTGTTAATCTCACACATCATGTCAGTGGTGTTAGGCGATCAGACTGACATCAAAAGCAAGACAACAAAAGAAAAGCTAAGATCAACATCAGAGCTCAAACCAACATATTATCACGATGAATCCTAAAAGAAATGCACCACAGCAAATAGTGTGCATGGTACAGCCTACAAGAGACCACCACACAGCATACAACAGATCATTAATTCCCTGCACTGGGAGCATCACATTGCAGTACTAATATACAAGTTCATCTTGGCTTCCTAATATATTCTACTTGGTACCAATGATCCAACAGTAGCAGGACTATCTGCATCTATGGACAACATAATTCCTGAGATTCAAAACGTATCCATCCCTGATGCAACGGAAACAGTCAATGATCTGAAAGGATGTGACTTTCAAGTCAGATATAAGCCATGTCTCAGGATGATTACAACTGAAACTGTGAACATATTACCCAACCCACACAAAAACTAACATATTCTTCTTCTACATCTACACATTGATGCTCAAGACCACAAAGTTGAAGAACTTGGATTAGTCAAGAACAGTCAGCATGATTTTGTTGAGGAGAGGTAATGCCTGACCAAACTGATTTAATTTTTCGAAGAGGCGACCGGATATGTAGATGAAGGTAATGCTTTTGATGTTGGCTACTTAGACTTCAGCAAGGCTTTTGAGAAGGTTCCAAATGGGAGACTAATAGCAAAGGTATTAACCCACAAGATCCAAAGAAATTTGGCAAACTGGATCCACAATTGGCTGAGCGGCAAAAAGCAGATTGTAATTACCAGCACGATCATTGGATTACATTTCTATTGTGCAAGGAGCAATGCAAAGTGTACTGACTATCATTAATATTATCTCACAAAGCGAATTAGTCAAGGACATTTCAAGGGAGCAAAGTGGCATTGTCACTGGACAGAGACCCAGCCTGGGAATGCAAGTTAAAATCCCACTAGCAGCTGAGGGAATTTAAATTGGATGTTGTAAAACTTGAAAGGGTTCAGAAAAGATTTACAAGGATGTTGCCAGGGTTGGAGGATGTGAGCTACAGGGAAAGGCTGAACAGGCTGGAGCTGTTTTCCCTGGAGCGAAGGCTGAGGGGTGATCTTATAGAGGTTTAGAAAATTACGAGGGGCATAGATAGGATAAATAGACAAAGTCTTTTCCCTGGGGTCGGGGAGTCCAGAACTAGAGGGCATAGGTTTAGGGTGAGAGAGGAAAGATATAAAAGAGACCTAAGGGGTAACTTTTTCACACATGTATGGAATGAGCTGCCAGAGGACGTGGTGGAGGCTGGTACAATTGCAACATTTAAGAGGAATTTGGATGGGTATATGAATAGGAAGGGTTTGGAGGGATATGGGCCGGGTGCTGACAGGTGGGACTAGATTGGGTTGGGATATCTGGTCGGCATGGACAGGTTGGACCGAAGGGTCTGTTTCCATGCTGTACATCTGTATGACTCTAAATTTAATTATTACTTCTGAAATTAAAAGCCAGTCACAAGGATGGTCATTATGTAACTATCAGTGAAGGTTGTAACAACCAAGTTGATTCATTAATGTCATCAAGGGAGAGAAGTTTGTCATTCTTACTCAGTTTGGCTTACATGTGACTGCATACACAGATGCTCCTGCTCCTCGGATGCTGCCTGACTGGCTGTGCTTTTCCAGCACCACACTCTTCAACACTGCATTCACAGATGTTAAACATTTGAAACAGTCCAGTCAACCACTCAGGGGTTAGGGGTGGTTAAGAAAAGCTGGTCTTAACAGTGACACACACATCCCAAGAAGGAATTTTTAAAATTCAAGTAACTGAGAAATGGAACATAATTCAATATTTATTTTAGAGGTAAGTGATCATTGGTTATCACATCTATACAAATAAAAATTCTACCTAATTCATTGTGTCATTGCCCAACATCAATGTGACAGGTTTGAAAATTAGATTTATCGAGATGCTCTGAAACTCTATAGAAAATGCAACATGGTAAAAAGTACAACACTCTGATAATGACATTTATGTATACAATGCATTGACTGTATCATGACTATATACATGAGGAGACAGGCAGGTTAAACGGAGTTAAATGTCAGCAATTTTTGTCATGAAAGAAGTGCCAAAAGAGCTCTTCAATGTAGCACAGTTACATACTGTGTCAGAAGAGACATTCCAGATATCAGATATTAAATTAATGCCAAACACTCAAAACAGTGCTGAGTGAAAGTTGCAATTTAATTAAATTGTATCTCAGACATAATTGATTCATTACTGCAGTGAAGTCTCTCAAAGTTGATTGATAAATCACACCATTAATTAGTAAATCTCCCCAAAAATAACTTCATTGACCCATTGGTTTCACGAAATAACAAATCCTCCCACGTGTAATAAGTAAACCGCTGTTAGTTTTACACCCCTAATTGTTTAAAGGTAATTATTCTGAAAGCCATGGAAAAATGATGTTACAAAGTTAACGGGGCTGGGTGTTTGGAAATATTTGTATCACAGATGCTAAATCTCCCACTGAAAGGCTGGCGCCTAGAGCTCTATGACTTTTTTAATCCAGTCCACGTACATTGCAACTCGGACAAAGATGCCAGGGTGATTCGGTCGGCCACATCCACGCCTTGGAATGATGACTCCCTCAAGCACCCAGCAGCTGTGGGTAAAGCAAGCAAGAGGCCCACCATAATCCCGCTGAAAGACACAAGAAACTGTTTAAGTTTCCTGGGAACACAAGTGTAATAACAGTTGTTGCAGTTGTCCAACTTTGGATATCATTCATCTCTAGTAGTGTACTGATCATGTCCCTACCTCTCAACCAAGAGTTCAAGTCCCACCCTGCTCCTGAGGTGTATCATAATATCTCTGAATATGTTGATGAGAAACAACTAGCTTCCAGATTCAGTGAATTCAGTCTAGGTAATGGTGCCTCTATTCAAAGCTCTACCAACACTCCTTGTTCAGGTGAAGGGTAGTTTGAACACAGAATGAAGCTCCCCCTACACCATAATTTCAAGCATCATGGAGCCCTTACATAATAAGGTACTGTTGGCTATTGCAGTGCTACCTGTTAATTCTGCTGACCAAATGTCCCAAATCCAAATATCAAAGCAAGATTTTCTGTGTGGCTTGATTCCTACTCCAGCTGTTCTGATTAGATTAGATTCCTTACAGGGTGGAAACAGACCCTTCGGCCCAACAAGTCCACACCGACGCTCCGAAGAGTAACCCACTCAGTCCCACTCTTCCCTCTGACTAATGCACCTAACACTAGGGGGAATTTAGCACGACCAATTCACCTAACCCGCACATCTTTGGACTACGGGAGGAAACCGGACAACACGGAGGAAACCCACGCAGACACGGGGAGAACGTGCAAACACCACACAGACAGTCACCCAAGGCTGGAATTGAACCTGGGACCCTGGTGCTGTGAGGCAGCAGTGCGAACCACTGAGCCACCGTTCTGCTGACTAGAATCCTCCATCTGCTGTTACTGGTCACAACCATTTGCTCCTGTTCTTGTTTCTTACCTCACATGCTCCAAATCCCCGTAGAACTGTCCCAGCACAGATCTCTGTCTCAGCCAGGCGACCTCTGTAGTACAGATTACATACTTTGTTACTTATCACTGGCATCACCAGGATATTCAGAACATCATCACGGCCTGTACCTACACATCAAGAGGAAGAAATTAGGACAGACAAAGAAATTATCAAAGAACCAACACAGGGCCTGGGTCCAATAGGCTCTGATAGAATAACACAATGGTAATATCCAGCAAGCATCCAGTGACTGTCTCAATCATCTACTCTTTCTGGCCTGACATGCAGGACGATGTTTTGTCTCGTAAGTCCCTGGACAAACCAGAGAACCCCAGTATTACCCTTCTAGCATTCAATGCATCAGGTGGCTTTCTCTTATTTCTTGCTTTGTCCAAATAACTTGCAGGTACAAACCATTCCAAAACTAGAGAATCACATCCTGGAAGTACTGCACTATGGAGAACACCAGCTTTGCTCAGGACACACAGAGGACGTAATTAGGGTGTAGCACCGTGCCAACTGTAATTAATCGAACTTAATTCACCTTTGCTTCATGCTATTTGTGCTACATCAAAAGGTGAAAGCATTGGTTAGAGTTTCAGTTTATGAACATCATCACCGATAATGAAACTGTCACTCCCCAAATAGTAATAGGACCGAGGCAGCTTGTTTTCATCCTACTGCATAACTGGATCAGACCACAATGATTGTTCCATGTAAAGTATGGTCCATGGTGGTGTCATCGAGCTGTTACCAAATTCCTGGTGGATGTCCTTACCTTGGGTCTCTCCCCAACCCGCTATCTCACAGCTAGTCCCTTCAGGAACAATATACCCCTGAGGGGGTAGACAGATCAGAGCAACCCGACTGTTCAAGGTGGCAGGTCTGTACGGGTGAGAAAAGAAACAGAGATCAGTGCAAGGTATCTCGTGTTGACTGGGAAGACTTGAACACATAATCTCGGCTGATCTCCGGTAAGTAGTGAAGCAGTGTTGCACAAACGGAAACAGACGAGATGTTAAATCAAGGTTCTGGCTCTCCTCTCAGGTGGATGTAAAATATCCCATCCGACTAGTCAAGGTAGAGCAGAGAAGTTTTCCCTGATGCTGTGACCAATACTTACCCTTCCAACAATATCAAAGATGCAAATCATCATCATCACACTGCTGGTTTTGAGAGCCTGCTGCGTACAAACTGGCTGCCACATTAGAACGTATAACAGTACAATACAGAAACAGGTCTTTCAGCCCACAATTTTGTGCTGATCATGATACCAAGTGAAATTAATCCCTTGTGCCTGCCCTTGATCCCTCCCTACATGTCCCTCCGTTCCTTACATATTTATTAAAAAGTCCCTTAAATGCCCTTATCATATCTTCCTCACACACTCCAGCAGTGTGTTTGACACTCCTACCACACTGTGTATAAAAACTTGCCCCTCACATCTTTGAACTCTCCCCCTCTCAACTTTAATGCATACCCCCAAGTATTAGATATTTCAACTCCGGGAAAAAGATTCTGACCGTCAACCCTATCTATGCATCTCATAATTTTATGGATTTCTATCAAGTCTCCCCTCAACCTCCACAACTCAAGTGAAAACAACTCAAGTTTTTCTAGCCTCCCCTTATAGCTCATACCCTCTAATCCAGGCAGCATCCTGGTAAACCTTTTCTACATCCTCTCCAAAGCCTCCACATCTTTCCTATAACGTGGCGACCAGATATGAACGCATTACTCTAGGAGTGGCCTAACCAAAGTCTTATAAAAAGCTGCAATATGACATCCTGACTCTTGTACTCAACTCCCTGACCAATAAAAACAAGCATACCATATGCCTTCTTTACTACCGTATCTACTTGCTTGGCCACTATCAGGGAGCTATGGACTTGATCCCCAAGATCCTTCTGTATATCAATGCCATTAACTGTATACTTTTTCTTAACATTTGATCTCCCAAAGTGCAGCACCTCACACTTACCTGGATTAAACTCCATCTGCTATTCTCCGCCCATATCTGCAGCCGATCTATATCCTGCTGTATCCTTTGACAACCTTCTACACTATCCACAACTCCACTGATCTTTATCATCTGCAAAGTTACTAATCCACTCATCTACATTTTCACCTAAGTCATTTACATATATCACAAATAGAGGAAGTCCCAGTACCGATCCCTGCAGAACACCATTAGTCACAGACCTCCAACCTAAAACACACTCTTCTACCACTACCCTCTGCCTTCTATGGGCAAGCTGACTCTGAATTCACGTGGCCAAGTCACCATGGATTCCATGCATTTTAATCTTCTAGATGAACCTACAATGTCAAAAACCTTCCTAAAATCTATGTAAACAACACCAACTGTTCCACCCTCATCAATCACCTTTATCACCTCCTTGAAAAATTTAATCAAGTTGGTAAGACACAACCTGCCCTGCAGAAAGCCATGTTGAATGTCCCTAATTAGGCTATGCTTTTCCAAATGTGTGTAAATCCTAAGAATTCTCTCCAATAGCTTCCCAAACACTGATATAAGACTCACCAGTCTGTAGTTTCCTGGATTAACCCGATTTCCCTTCTTGAACGGAAAAACAACATTAGTTTCCCATCAGTCCTCTGAAACCTCTCCTTGACCAAAGATCTTGGTCAAGGCCCCAGCAAACTCCTCTCTTGCCTCTCTCAGTAACCTGGGGTAGATATCATTGGGCTCTGGGGACTTACCTACCTTAATGCTCTTCAAGAGATCTAACACCACTTCCTTCTTGATCTCAAAATGCCCTAGTGTATTAGCATGCTCTACACAAATCTCACAATCCTCCATTTCATTCCCTGGGTGAACTCAAGGTCTCACCGACATCCTCTGCCTCTCAGCACAAGTTCTCTCCTTTACCCATGACTGGTTCTACCTTTTCCCTAGTTAACCTCTTGTTTTTAATGCCTTGGCTATAGAATGCCTTGGGTTTAACCCTTTAACCCTACTTACCAAGGTCATTTTGTTCTCCTAATTTCCTGCTTGAGTATTTTCCTGTTACCTTTTTTTCCCTCATGGGCCCTGTCTCATTTTAGCTTCCTAAATCTTACATAGGCTTCTTTCTTCTTTTGACAAACTTCACAACTTCCCTCATTATCCAAGGGTCCCTGACCTTGCCATCCTTGTTTTTCCTCCTTACTGGACCATGCTGATCTTGAACTCTTATCAGCAGGTCTTTAAACAATCCCCACAAGTTAAATGTGGACTTGCCTGATAACAGCTCCTCCCAATTAACACTCCCGAGCTCATCCTAATACTATCTCAAAACTTAAGGAGTTGTGATCACTCTTTCCAAAATGCTGTCCCACTGAAAGGTCAGTCTCCTGGCCAGGCTCATTAGCTTACAAGGTTCAGTATGGCCCCTCCTCTCGTTGGACTCTGCACATACTGTTTCACCAAACCATCTTGGATGCACCTGACAAATTCTGCTCTGTCTAAGCTTCTTGCTGATCAAAATTCCAGTCAATATTGGGGCAGTTAAAGTCACCCATTATGACAGCTGTTTTTATTGCATCTTTCCATAATCTGCCTACATATTTGTTCCTCAATCCTATCACAGTAATTGCAGTTTATTTTTGAGCTGTACCCTTGGAGAGGCCTCAGTAGATGAGCTGTCAAGTATGTCCTCTCGGAGTGCAGATGTAACATTCTCACTGATTAGTAGTGCAACCCCTCCACTTCTTTTACCTTCCTCTCCATCATGTCTAAAACAATGAAACCCTGGGGACATTGAGCAGCCAGCCCTGTCCCTCTCTCAACCAAGTCTCTGTAATGGCCACAGCATCATAGTCCCACATACTGATCCAGACTCTCAGCTAATCTGCCTTACCTATAATACTCATGGCGTTCAAATAAATATACTTCAGTCCATTAGTACCAGATGTTCATTTCCCTGTCTCTGCCTGTCCTTTCTTGCTGATTTACTGGTCCTAACATCTACGTTGCTCTCAATCCCTCTACTTGCTGACCTGCTGCTCTAATTCCCAACCCCCTGCCACTCTAATTTAAACCTTCCTGAGTAGCACTAGTGAATCTCCCTGCGAGGATATCGGTTCCCCTCCGGTTTAGGTGCAACCCATCCCTGTTGTACAGGTCACCTCTGCTCCAGAAGAGGTCCTAAGAACCTGAAACATTACCCCCTGCACCAGCTCCTTATCCACATACTCATCTGTCCTATCTTTCTATTCCTTGGAGCGAATTACTTAATTTTTTATAAAGTAGTTTAACATGTTGCAAAGATATGAAAGGCAGTATATTGATACACACTTGGGGCTCTTGTGTCACAATGGTAGTGTCCCTATCCCTGAACCAGCAGTCCCATCTGCTCCAGCGAATTGTCAATAACAAGTCTGAACAGGTTGATTAAAAATAATTATAAATGCACTCTTTTAGCTTCCAACAGATTCCGAGATCTAATTGACTGTCCTTCCAGATGCCAGATTTTCACTTTCTAGTTCTTGGGTCCTACCTTAAGACATTCAGTGTACATGTCAGCAGTGCCCTCAAAGACGGGCTCCTTGGAAACCCCCAGATACTGGAATGCACAGCCAGCGGTGATAGTAGACTCAGAAACATGAGGCACTTTTAAGTGACTCTTGGATAGGCACGTGGATGATAGTACAATGAAGAGTATGTTGGTTAGTTTGATCTTAGAGTTAGGATAAATGATCAGCACAACATCGAGGCCATAGGACCTGTGCTGTTCTATGGTTTATACTCTCACCAGTGCTCCAGGACTCCAGTTATCCTGGTATATGAACATTCCAGAGCAGCTTATTGCCCCAGTTCTCAAATTAACTTCTAATGACCTGATTCTCAGTTTTATCAAATCCAATCAATCCTTTCCCATTGTCACCCTAGCCCTGCTACACTGACCCCAGTATATAAAGAGACAGAACCTGATACCTTCTATCCCTAGAGCTGACAGATAGTTCCAGCCATCATAGAACAGCTCAGTACAGGCCCTTCAGCCCTCGATGTTGCGCCAACCTGTGAAATTAATCTGATGCCCATCTAACCTACACCATTCCATTATTATCCAGATGTATGTCCAATGCTCATTTAAATGCCCTTAATGTCGCCGAGTCTTCTACTGTTGCAGGCAGGCCATTCCACGCCCTTACTACTCTCTAAGTAAAGAAACTACCCCTAATATCTGTCCTAAATCTCTCACCCCTCAATTTAAAGCTATGTCCCCTTGTGTTAGCCGTCACCATCCAAGGAAAAAGGCTCTCACTGTCCACCCTCCTCTGATTATCTTATACATCTCAATTAAGTCACCTCTCAACCTTTTTCTCTCTAACGAAAACAGCCTCAGTTCCCTCAGCCTTTCCTCATAAGACCTTCCTTCCAAATCAGACAACATCCTGGTAAATCTCCTCTGAACCCTTTCCAAAGCTTCCACATCCTTCCTATAGTGCAGTGACCGGATACTCCAGGTGCTGCCTTAGCAGTGTCTTGTACAGCTGAAGCATGACCTTGTGGCTTCGAAACTCAATCCCCCTACTCACAACTGAAGTAAGGCTTACTGGTCTATAATTCCCTACTCCCCATCTTAAACAAGGGAAACAATGTTTACTATCATCCAGTCTTCTGGGACCACTCCTGTTAACAAAGATGACTTAAAGATCAAAGCCAAAGGGTCTGCAGTCTCCTCCCTGGCTTCCCAAAGAAGCGGAGGATAAATCCCATCTGGCCCAGGGAGTCCTATCTATTTTCAGATCTTCCAAAATTGCTAAAACCTCCTCTTTGTCAACCTCCCTCCCATTTAATCTTGTAACCTGTATCTCCATATTCTCACTGGCATTGCCCTTTTCCAATGTCAGAACTGACGAAAAGTATTCATTAAGCGCTTCCCCTATGTCCTCAGATCCCACACACAACTTTCCACTACTGTCTTTGATTGGTCCTAATCTTACTCTAGTCATTCTTTTATTTCTGATTGACCTATAGAAGGCCATAGAGTATTCTTTGATCCCATCTGCCAACAACTTCTCATGTCCCCTCCTAGCTCTTCTTAGCCCTCTCTTTAGATCTTTTCTGGCTAACTTATAACTCCCAAGCCCCCTAATCGAGCCTTCATGCTTCATTGTGACAGAAGCATTTTTCTTCCTCTCAACAAGAGCTTCAACTTCTTTCGTAAACCATGGCTCCCGCTCTCGACAACTACCTCCCTGCCTGATAGGTATATACTTATCAAGGGCCCAAATTTCAAGTGTGTCCATCCTCTGCAGTTTCTTTCCCCATCCTATGCATTCTAAATCTTGCTTTATTGCATCATAATTGCCTTTCCCCCCAGTCATACCTCTTTCCCTGTGGTATATACCTATCCCTGCCCATTGCTATTGTAAATATAACCAAATTATGGTCACTATCACTAAAGTGCTCACCTACCTCCAAATTTAACACCTGGCCGGGTTCATTTCCCAGTACCAAATCCAATATGGCATCGCCCCTTGTTGTCCTGTCTACATACTGTGTCAGAAAACCCTCCTGCACACACTGAACAAAAACTGACCCATCTAAACTACTTGAACTATAGTATTCCTAGTCAATATTGGAGAAGTTAACGTCCCCCATAACAACTACTCTGTTACTCTTGCTCCTATGAGAATCATCTTTGCTATCCTTTCCTCTACATCCCTGGAACAATTCAGAGGCTGATAAAAAGCTCCCAGCAGGGTGATCTCCACTTTCCTGTTTCTAACCTCAACCCAAGCTACCTCAGTTGTCGAGTCCTCAAACGTTTTCTCAGTTGCTGTAATACTCACCTTGATTAACAATGCCACACCCTCCCCAAGCCTCCACCCCCCCCCCACCCCCACCCCCCACTTTTACCATCTTCTCTGTTCTTGCTGAAACAATCCACAACAACCATTCCTGTCCCTTCTCTAGCCATGTCTCTGAAATGGCCACAACAGCAAAATTCCAGGTACCAACCCATGCTGCAAGTTCACCCACCTTGCTCCAGATGCTCCTGGCATTGCAGTACACACATTTCAAACCAACATCCTGATTGCTAGTATCCTCTAGTGACATTATAAATTTATCTCTGAGCTCAATGCCCTTAACCTTCTGTACACCGGAACTACAATATAGATTCCCATCTCCCTGCTGCATTAGTTTAAACCAACTCCCCCCCGGAGAGCATTAGCCAACTCCCCCCCCCCCGGTATCTTCTATCGGTACCACTGATGTCTCTTGCTGTTTCTGGGACATCCTCTGCACAGAGAATGGGTTGATGTACTCAGTGGAAAACTAAATGACCTAATCGAAACCGGACTATTTGACTTATTGGGTTCTTTTTGTTTCATTGTAGTTTTACCATCCCAGTTCTCTTCATATTGGCTCCCATTATCAAAGCCACTCAGTCAATATTCCTGATTATGCTATTTTGCAGAAGATCCCCGGTGTTAGAAAGATTTGATTCACCATGACCACTCTTCACGTGACTTCAAATGCTGATACGAAGAGTCAGGCCAATAATGTGCTCTGCCCAAAACACTAATTCCATTCTTCAGTTCTGTAGAAGACTCAGACTTTAAATGTTAACTGTTTCTCTCTCCACAAATGCTGCCAGACCTAGGGATGTAATACAATATTGGTAATGCTACTGAACTAGTCATCCCAAAATCTTGGTTAATATTCTGGGATCAAGGGTGTAAATCCTACCATAACAGTTGGTGAAATTTGAATTCAGTAGAAATCTGAAGTAAAATGTTACTCTAATGAAAGCCTCGTATCAACTGTTAATTGTCATAAAAGCCCATCTGGTTCCTGAAGTCTTCAGTGAAGGAAATCCACCATCCTTACTTCATCTGGCCTACATATGACTCCAGATCCAATAGCAATGTCCTTGACTCTTAGCTTCCATATAGGCAATTAGGGATGGGCAATGCATGCTAATCTAGTCAGCGATATCCCATGATTAAATTTTTAAAACTTGCTATCTTTCTCCAGTATTTTCTGTGATTGCTACTAATTCCATTCTGATGCGCTTTCTCCACCAATCCTTTACACTTATATCTATGTTTCAGGCTGATAGGCTCAAAGTCAAAAACAAATATTCCAATGGATTCACGGCAGTTACTGCAAAGGTAATCCAGAACCCTAAACATCTAGAAAAAGTTCAAATCCCTCAGCAGTTTAAGAACTTGAATTTGGTTGAAAAAGTCTGGGATAAAGAGGTGGTATTGGCAAAAATGACAATGAAGGTGTCTGATTATTGTTAAACCCTAGAGTTCACTAATATTCTTTTGGAAGGAAAGTCTGTTTTCCTCTAGCCTCAATTTTATTCCAGTCTCATATTTCTAGATGTCTCTTTACTATCCACTGATAGAGCCCAGCAAGATCACCACGAACCTCACCAGATGCTGATTTAAGATGGCCCACTACCACCATATTCTCTGAGCAGTTGTGCAGGATCAATAAATGTCAGTTAGCCTTGCCAGTGACACTCATACTCCAAGAATGAACATAATTTTAAAACATTAAAGTTACAAAGATGAATATCAAACAGAGCAGATGATTTTATTGGTACAGGTACCTCTCTAACTCCAACATGATCAGGTTGGAATGTTTTGGTCCACACACGGCCCTTCGGATGGGGATAGCTTGCTTGTCTGGGTCATCAGATCTGGGATCTTTTAAAATGGTTCCCATCAAGGCTTCATACCCCCTGAACTCAGCATAACTAAAAGACAAAAACACAAAACTAAAACACTGGTTCATTTTTCATGACCGATGCAAGGACTTGCTCTTTCAGGATAATCTAATATAGCTTCATCAGAGGACAATATTTTCATTCACATCCTCCAATCTGAAAGTGTCTTTGTAAGCTGATGCTGTGGGTCTGGGTACCTTGGTTCACTACTAACTTCAGATTTCTTGTCAGCCAGGGAAAGAATCTCTGAGTCCAGAGAAATGATTACATTCTTGGGAGAATCAAAGGACAGACATCCTGCTGATGATTGAGTTCTGTGTGCTTTGCATGGTGGGATCAATGGAATACAGTGACATTTTGGGGAGCTTTGACATAATGCGAGCAGAAATTACACTTGGTTAGAGGTTGGAACAGAAGTAAGATTCTATCACATTATCCTATCAGGTGTTTAGATCTGACCCAACAGTATGTCTCCCTCCCCATACCAATAGGACACTTCTAGGTCTCACTGTAGTATATCCATAGGGATGGACAGAGTGGGATGATTACTCATTCTGCTCCAGGCTGGAAATAGGCTGAAATTCCCTAAAGCATTTCACTCAGGAGGTGATTAGAGATTTTCACTCATTAATCTAAGCTGGATTCAAAGAACCAGGCTCAGAATATAAGATGGATATCTGACCTGGTTTTATAACGAATAAATGATTGTCAGAATTGTAAGTGAGGATAAACAAAGCAGAAATTCCATTTAAGATGTTGAGTAAAGTTATTATAAACATAGTGATGGATAACTATGAAGGGTGAAGGTGGACATACAGTTCCCACTGACAAAAGGGTCAGTAATCAAAACATAAATTAAGATCATTGGCCAAATCTCCAGTGAAAAATTAAGAGCTTTGTTTTAAACAGTGAGTTCTTCTTATCTGGAATCTGCCTGAATGGCTGGCTGAAGCAGATTCAAGAAACTATCAAAAGGCAAATGGGTAAACATCTGAAGAGAAAAATTCAGGGAAAGGGCAGGAAGAGTGAGTCTAGCTGAATTGTTCTGCAGAAGACTAGCATAGAAGCAACAGGCCAAATGGCCTCTTTCTGTGCTGTTACGATTCCACAAGTCTACGATTCCACAAATCACTGGACAAGGAAGAAATGTTTGTGCGGCATTGAAGGAACAGGAGAGGGCCACTGTCTGGATAGTTTTTCCTTGGACATAATGGGACAAATGGGACAAAGCAGCCCACTTAATTGACAACATATCCACTCTCTTCACTGCTAATGCTCAGTGTGTACTCTCTACAAGATGCACTGCAGAAATTCACAGCACATTCTAAACCCTGGACCACTTCCATCTAGAAGGACAAGGGGAACAACACCCCTGGCAAGTTCACTTCGAAACCACTTACCATCCTGACTTGGAAATATATCGCCATTCCTTTGGTGTCACTAAGTTAAAACCCTGGAATTCTCAGCCTAACGGCATTGTGGGTCTACCTGCACCAACATATCAAGGCTGCAGCTCAGCACCATCTTCTCAGCAGGGTAGGTTGAGGAGTGGCCCAGCCAGCAACACCTACATCCCATGATGGATTTGAAAAAAAAAACTAGAATAGAACATAGAATCCCTACAGTGTGGAAACAGGCCATTAGTCCACATCGACCCTCCAAGGAGTAACCCACCCAGACCCTATTACTTGACATTTACCCCGACTAATGCACCTAACCTACACATCGTTGAACACTATGGGCAATTTAGCATTGCTAATTCACCTAAATCTGCACATCTTTGGATTGTGGGAAGAAACTGGAGCACCCAAAGGAAACCCACACAGAAACGGGGAGAACGTGCAAACTCCACATTGACAGTCGCCTGAGGCTGGAATCGAACCCGGGTCCCTGGTGCTGTGAAGCAGCAGTGCTAACCACTGAGTTACAATATAACCTACAAAATTCTAGCAAAACTAGACAGGGTAAGCAAAGGAATGATGTTCCCAATAACTGGGGAGTCCAGAACCAGGGGTAACAGTTTAAGGGTATCGGTGGGTCATTTAATACCGAGACAAGGAGCAATGACTTCACCCAGAGAGTGCAGGGCCTGTGGAATTCTCTGCCACAGAAAGCAGTTGAGACCAAAACATTGAATATTTTCAAGAAGGTATTACAGATAGTTCTTAGGGTAAAGGGACCAGAGGATATACAGAGAAAGTGGGAACAGGGTATTGAGGTGAATGATCAGTCATGATTGAGATAAATGGTGGAGCAGGCTCGAAGGGCAGAATGACCTACTCTTGCTCCTACTTTGTGTTTTTGCATTGTAAATTCTAATATCGTATGAATAAGAGGGAAAGCAACACTTCATGTGAGAAGAGGTCAATCTTTTACCTGATTTTCCCTTTTCATTCTGTATGTTATTTTTATGCCAGGACCAAAATACTTCAGGGATCTCACTTTGTAATTAAGTGCATCAGTTGAAACCTCTGGAAATTGCATAATTCCTGGTTGCATGATGAACCCTGGAACTGGGAGTTTACCTTACACCATTTGAAGGGGTAAAACATTGACTGCCTTTTGAGAGGTACATTTTTATTGGAGTAAAATGAAGGAGGGACACTTGGTGGTGGGGGGGGGGGTTCGCTCCACCAGGATAAAGCACTGAACCCTCCCCCCCCCCCCACAGAAAAATATGGTCCATTTACCAGAGAGTCTAGGTCAGGCCTGGTACAAAGAAGCAAAGTCAAGCCTGCTTCCCAACATGGCTAAAGCAAGGACTGGGGATGCTGGAGATCCGAGTCCAGATAAGAGTGGTGCTGGAAAACCACAGCAGGTCAGGCAGCATCTGTTTTACTTTGATGGATGTGATAGGTTCCTTTGGGGCCTTGGTCAGAGGTGAGGTGGGGGGTGGGGGAGGAGGGAAGGTGTGGGTGCAAGTTTTTCAATTCCTGCGGTAGCAGGGGAAGGTGCCAGGAGGGGAGGATGGGTTGTTGGGGGAATGTGGACCTGACCAGGTAGTCACGGAGGGAATGGTCTTTGCGGAAAGCGGAAAGGGGTGGGGAGGGAAATGTATCCCTGGTGGTGGGATCCGTTTGGAGGTGGAAGAAATGTCAATGGATGATGCAGTTATGACCTGCTGTGCTTTTCCAGCACCACTCTAATCTAGACTGCTTTCCAACACGCCTGCATCTGGTGTACACATACAAACTACTGCAGGGTCAGTGATGGAGGACAATAGGATAATATTCTCAATGAGGTTAGCCCACTCCGATTGAAGTTCCCAGTCACCTCACTACTTCCTGATTGAAATGTGGGAGTTGCCTTCACTCCCAACCAACAAAGCTTCTCTATAAGTACCCACAGGAGGCTACCATGTTGCAATGGTCATCCCTCCCACTGAATTTGACTTCTGTCAGGATGGGGAAGGATGAGAGTGCCTGGCTCATGCCAGTTTGGGATGTCTTGACTGAGCAAGGGTATTTGTTTCTCCCCCACCCCCACATCAGTAACGTGGTCATCTCAAATATCCCTGACTCCGGCTGAGATCAGGAGGTTAAACCAGGGTCTTCTTACGAGTTTGGTTCAGAACCACTTTGCATGATGCGCTCACCCATGAAGCTCTCAGTGCCCAAGTCCACAGCTCCCTGGCACTTTGAGACCTATCGCCAAGCCCACACCAAAATTATATTGGCATGATATTCCTGCACAATTAGAGCTCCATGCATTAAACAGACTGACCTACCAGGAGGAAAAACACTGCTTCATACTGATGATCCAGTTCCTGCGCACAAGGGATCCACCACAAAAATGCTTCCCTTCCCTGAAAAGAAAGGAAAATACAACTTAAATGCATATTCAAGAAAAATCAACAAAATTGGCATGAGAGAAAATGGCAGCAGGGAAGAAATATCCATTCCATCCTCTCCACCTCCTTAATTGGGTTGACAGCTCTGATTGTTCAGCTCCCTGGTGCCTTTCTCACAGGATGTCCCACTTCTAACTGCACCCATGAACAGCCCACAGCTCCTGCCACTGATCCACTCAATGGAGTCCACTTCACCAGGTACCACCTTCTGACACTGACTGGACTCAATCATCTGGATCGGGTGATCCTTGACTGTCAATCAAACAGTTCTTTCCCACATGGATGACAGCAGTGAAACACTGCAGGACAGGAAGTCTGAGGTGAAAAGCAGAAAAATTTGGAAATCAAATAGGACATCAGTTGTGGAGAATGTAAGAAAGGCAATATTTTAGGGTGACTAGCACTGAGCAAGAATGGAAAGCATTAAGTATCGAACTGGTTTAACTCAAGCACAGGGGCTGGCAAAACTTCGGGTATGAAACACAAGTAAAGCCCTGCAGTAGAATGGAAACCAGGAGAGGGTTAACAAGAGATTTACAAGGATGTTACCAGGAATGGAGGGTTTGGGTAATAAGGAGATGTTGGATAGGCTGGGACTATTACTCCTACTACTGGAAACATCTTCTCAATATCTGCTCTATCCTGGGTCTCCCAGTATTCTGTAAGTTTCAATCAGATTTTCCCCTCATCCTTATAAACTCCATTGAGTATAGACCTAGACTCCACAACTACTCCTCACTTGAGAAGCTCTTCATCTCCAGGATCATTCTTGTAAACCTCCAATGGACACCCTCCAGCACATCCTTCCTTAGATACGGGCCTGAAACTGCTCACAATATTCCAAATGCGGACTGACCAGAGCATTCTCCAACCTCAGCAGTACATCTCTGGTTTTATATTCTCGTCCTTTCAAAGAGAATGCTAACACTACAGTTGCCTTCCTAACTGCCAATTGAACCTACATGTTTAGTTTGAGAATCCTGAACTAGGATTCCCAAATCACTTTGTACTTCAGGTTTCCACAGCCTTTACCATTTAAAAAATAGCCTCTACTCTTCCTACCAAAGTGCATATGCTCACACTTGCTCTCACTGTATTCCATCTGCCACTTCTTTGCCCACTCACCTAGCCTGTTCAAGTTCTTCTGCAGCCTCCCCATTTCCTCAACACTACCTGTCCCTCCACTTACCTTTATGCCATCTGCAAACTTAGCAATAATGCCCTCAATTCCTCCAGCCAGATCACTAATGTACAAGTGAATAGTTGTGGTCTCAGCAAACCTCCACTAATCACTGGCTGCCATTCTGAAAAAGAATCTTTTATCCCTACTCCCTGCCTTCTGCCAGTCAGCCAATCCTCTTTCACATTGCTCTCTCTCTCTCACTGGGCTCTGTCTCCACCAATCAGCTCACATTCACCCCATCCCATCCCACCCCACCTCACCTCACACTGTCCAATTCCACCTTCAGCATAAATACAATGTTTTCCTAGTTGCTAACAGTCTGATGAAGAGTCACTGAACCGGAAACATTGATCCTGCTTTCTCCCCGTAGATGCTGCCAGACCTGCTGAGTTTCACCAACAAATTCTGTTTTTGTTTCGAACCTCCAGCATCCACAGTTCTTCATTTTATTTTCATATTTTGGTCTATTAGCCATTGGATTCCCAACACAGGGGAGTGATAACTGGGATGGGGGGGGGGGGGGGGATCTTGTAGCATGGCAGTCTTGGGGAAGGGGTTTAGAAACATGGATGGGCTCCTAGTAGTCCACCTTACCTCCCTAAGAGCAGTTTCTCAGTTATGCATCCATGAGACTGAGAGCATCTCTGCTAAGGTAAGACAGTGAATGTGCTGAAAATGTTGAAAAACATTAAGGATAGATAAGTCCGCTGGCATGAGATGGAATATATCCAAGGTTGCTACAGGAAGTGAAGGAAGCGATTGCTGCGTCTTTGGAAATGATCCTTGCATCCTCACTGTCCACTGGAGTACTGCCAAATGATTGGAGGGTGGCAAATGTTATTCTGTCGTTCAAGAAAGGGAATAGGGATAATCTTGGGAATTACAGACCAGTCAGTCTTACGTCAGTGGTGGGCAAATTATTGGAGAGGATTCTGAGAAACAGAATTTATGATTACTTGGAAACCGCAGTTTGATTCGAGATAGTCATGCCTCACAAGCCTTAGAGAATTCTTTGAGGATGTGACAAAACACATTGGTAAAGTTAGTGCATTGGATGTGGTATACATGGATTTTAGCAAGGCATTTGATAAGGCTCCCCATGGTAGGCTCATTCTGAAAGTAAGGAGGCATGGGATACAGGGAAATTGGGCTGTCTGGATACAGAATTGGATTAGTGGTCCTGGAAGAGCACAGCAGTTCAGGCAGCATCCAACGAGCAGCGAAATCAACGTTTCGGGCAAAAGCCCTTCATCAGGAATTCCTGATGAAGGGCTTTTGCCCGAAACGTTGATTTCGCTGCTCGTTGGATGCTGCCTGAACTGCTGTGCTCTTCCAGCACCACTAATCCAGTATTTGATTTTCAGCATCTGCAGTCATTGTTTTTACCTTGGGTACAGAATTGACTGATCCATAGAAGACAGAGGATGGAGAGTATTCAACCTGGAGCTCGGTGGCAGTAGTGTTCCACGGGGATCTGTTCTGGGACCTGTGCTCTTTGTGATTTTTGTAAATGACTTGGATCAGGAAGTGGAAGGGTGGGTTAGTAACTTCGCCGATGATATGAAGGTTGGAGGAGTGGTGGATAGTGTGGAGGGCTGTTGTAGATTGCAACAGAACATTGACAGGATGCAGAACTAGCCTGAGAAGTGGCAGATGGAGTTCAACCTGGAAAAGTGTAAAGCGGTTCATTTTGGAAGGCTGAATTTGAACACAGAATACAGAGTTAAAGGCGGGATATGTGTTTTTTTTTATCCTTCGCAGCTGTTTTTTTGTCAGAGTTTGGCTGGAGATGTTGCCCACTATTAAATCTATCTTTAGTTTCAGATTCCACTGGGATTTCATAGGCCATAGCTGCTGAGGTGAGGCAACATCACACACAGGAGCTTAATCTAATTCTCGTCCATGTCAATCCATTATTGGTGAAACAGTGAATTATTGTCAAGTGAAGGGACAAGCTCAGCCACCTGAGAAATGAACATTGGCTTTCATGACCACAGCTGAGCGTCACAAACTGGCTAGACCTATAATTTTCTCTATCCATACAGAGTAGTGCCATTGTGTGATGGAGCATGTGGAGGACAATGTATAATGCTGGACACTCATCAAGTATTAAAGATACATGGATTAGGAGTATAACCTGATAGCAAAGGTACAGGCATTTTGGAAACAGACTACAACCTGGTCCGATTACCTGTTGCGAAGACTCACAGTCCAGGGAGAGTTACCAGGTGTGCCTCTTAACATACGACTCTTTTTGTTTTCCACTGGCCGGTCTTCCCGCCTACCGCATGACTCAAATTCGACTGAGGCTAAAAGGGGTACAGAAGCCAGTATTAAATACTACACACACTCATCCAAAGTACAGTGAGTGAACTGACCCAGGGGCAGCTTGCTAAACCCAATCTTGGCACACAAGCCAGGGAACAAGAAATAAGAAGAACGCCATGGACAATTCACCTCCCGAAACTCCATAGAGGAGAACTATCACTAGTATTAAAGGTATACCACTGCCGAGTCAGGCTACTAATATTAAACTTATGGTTATCTTAATAAAGAACTAGACCATGAAATTAAAGGAGCAGTCATCATGGGGTAGTATTGCACTCTGGTGTTAAAATATAATTATTATGGAGTAGGACTACACTGTGCTATTAGAAGTCATTGTGAAGTAGATCTTGATGTTACAGTCAGCATTAAGTAGGGCTACATCTTGATATTAAAAATACAGTCATTGTGGAGTAGGATTACATCTTAATGCTAAAGGTACAGTCACCTTGGATAACCAAATGGAAACAAGTACTCTACTTGTCAACAAGAACAGCCAGGGATGACTAAAGATCTGAGGGACAACATAAGACTAAAACATAAAACATACAAGAATAAAATATAGCATAAATCTTGGCAAAGCGAATGATACATATAAAAGTAAAGCGTCACAAAACAGAAAACGAAGGCTAAAAACGAATATGAAAAGAAAACTGTGAAGTACATCAGAGCAACCATTATGTTAGAAAAAGATGTGGTGATAAACAGTATTGTGGGCCCTTAAACTAGTAATGGTGACAATGTTAATAAAAATAAGGAAATGGCAGACATGCTGAGTTATTGCTTGTGTCAGTATTTATAGTAATGAAAGAAATCAATACATACTGAGAGAATAGTTTTCAATTGGGGACTCGCCATAATTAACATATGCGATTTAGCAGTACTGAAGAAAATAGTTAAGAATCATACAACACCACGTTATAGTCCAACAGGTTTATTTGGAAGTACTAACTTTTGGAATGCTGCTCCTTCATCAGGTAGCTGTGGAGCAGGATCATAGGACACAGAATTTATAGCAAAAGATCATAGTGGCATACAACTGATGCAATGTAGTGAAAAAACCTAGATTGCTGTTTAGTCTTTCATCTTTTAGAATGAGCTGCAGGTTTCCATTCATTAATATGTAAATCCCAGAACTTCTTTCAAGTCATATTCTCAAGATAACTTAAGGTTTTATGTAAAAAAGGTGACATCTCAGCTCAGAGAATGCATGAAAGGTGTGAGGTTAGAATCTGTCTGTATTCCAATCTTGAATCAGACTGGTTCTATTTCCAAAGTAGGAATTTATAAAATGCCTTCAGGTTGTGTGCTTTTTGAACAAAATAAAATGTATCTGCAAATCCAATTCTGAAAATACAAATTCACTCCAAAGACCTATATTTGTGTGTGCGTGCATGTGAGGGAGAGAGAGAGAGTGAGAGACTGTGTGCGTGTGTGTGTTTGTTTGTGTGGGAGAGAAGGAGAGTATGTGATTACATCTTGAATGCATTGTCTGAGCGATGACACTTTGATCTTTTGCTATAAATTCCGTATCACATCATCCTGCCCCACTTGCTACCTAATGAACAAGCAGCGCCGTGAAAGTCAGTGCTCCCAAATAAACCTGTTGGACTATAACATGGTGTTGTGAGATTTTTAACTTTGCCCACCACAGTCCAACACTGGCACCTCCATATTGAAGAAAGTAGTGGCACGAAAGAAACTTCCAAGACAAGGTGATTTGCATCCCAGTGTTTTAAAGGAAATGGGCAGAGAACTACAGTATTATAAACTTCCCTTCATTCAGGGATCACTCCTTTTGCTATTTAAGAAACGGCAGCGAGGGAAACCAGGTAACTATAAACCTGTTAATTCACCATCTATGATTGGGAATTTTCTATAATTAACACCATGAAAACCTCTAATACCTCCAGATGGTCAGATGGGTATACCTTGGGTTTGTAACTGGGTCAGTCATACCTGATAAACCGAATTAATTTTTTTAAACAGTGTTCCCTTTAAATGACCCTTAATTATGTATGACCTATTTGTTGGAGTGCACAGTTGGACTGCCACATATGGCCTCTTAAAGGGATAGCTGCTTCTGGGCTTTCCTCATTCTGCATTTCACAATTTCTGCCCAGTTACCCATCCACACAGAAGGTTGGAGGTGACTAAAGTAGTGGGCAGGCGAATGTCAAGAGATATTATCCATTTGGACTTCCTGAAGGCATTTCATAAAGACCCTCTCAAGGACTGAGAGCTAAAGGTGAAGCACATGGAACTGAAAGCAAGTTATTGACCTGGTTAGGAACATGGATGAGTGTGAGGAATAGAACAAAAGGACAATGGGCGAGTTCTCTTATTGACAGCGCGTCTCTCGTGATGTCCCACATGGATCAGTTTTGGGTCCTCAGCAGTTCTCTCTTTTTATTAATGACCTCAATGACGGGATAGAAAAACACATCTGCAAGTTTGCAAATGAACAAAGATAGGTGGTATTGTATGCAGTGTAGATGTAAGTATTATAATGACAAAGTGATATTAATTGATGAAGTGAATGGGTTAAATTGCGACAAATAGATTTCAAAACAGGAAAGTGTGAAACCATCCATTTTGGATCTAAAAATGCTCGAACAGAAAACCTATTAAATCAAGAAAAACTAGAAAAAGTTCAAGTCCAAGGGACTTTGGACTCCAGGTGCACAGATCTTTACAATGTCATGAAAAATACAAAAATAATCAACAAGTCTAATGGAATTCTGGCCTTGCTTCTGACCTGGTTGGGCACCATTGAGAGATACTGTGAGCATTTCTCGGCACTGCATTTGATAAAGTGATGTTAATCTTGGAAGTGCAATTTAGGTTCTATGAGAACAATATGACGATTCTATGAGTTAAGTCATAAGAGACTGCTTGCTGAAATTGGCATTGTATTTTCTGAAATTCAAAGGATTAATGAGTAATTCAATCAAAAAGTTCAAGATATCGAAAGATGACATAGACAGATAGAAACTATTCTGCAAGTTGAGGAATCTAGTGGTCGGGGACACAGCCTAAAATTGAGATGCAGACCTCAAAAGAAAAATTAGGAAACACTTCCACGCATAAAGGGTAGTAGAAGTTTGGAACTCCCTTCCACAAATAGGAATTAATGCTAGCTCAATTGTTAATTTTAAAATCTGAGATTGATAGATTTTTTAAAACTAGTTCTTAAAGGATAACTGGCACTAAATGATAAAGAGACACAAGACGGGTATTTGAAGTTAGTTCATGGGTCAGTGAGGAAATGGGGGCAAACCAGCCTCTTCCTGTTCCCATGTTCTTTGTGTGGTTCAGGAGAGATGAGAAGAAAGGTGAGCAGAGATGTAGAAAATGGGGCAGAACCCATCAAGTTCTGGTATACATCGGCACAGAATATTTGTTTGAGAAAACAGGAACACATGACAAAAATACAAGTTTCATCAATAGGACAGATGAAAGAGAGATACTGGGAGAATGGAATGGAATCCACTCAAAAAGTGGGCATTGAGAAGTATAGTCAAGATAGCTGTGGAAGTCAGTGGGTTTATTAGTTAACAGTTTAACTCCAGAAAAGAGGATATTGAAGTCAAGAAAGGGAAGAGAAGGGAAGCATCATAGATGGACAACTAAAAAGGTACAAGAGGGAGGGAAATATGAAACAAAAAGATGATTTTCTTCCAGTCAGGACAAGGGCAGGAAGCAGCACTGATACAGTCATCACTGGAAAATGAGGTGAGGGGGGCCCTGATTTGGAGTGTCATAGAGTCAAGGAGTTTTATAGAGGAAAGAGGCCATTTAACTCATTTTGTCTGTCATCAAATACCAATCTATTCTAATCCCAGTTCCCAGCATTTGTATCATAGTCTTGTATGCCTTGGCATCACAAGTGCACACCTAAATGTTTCTTAAATGTCTTTAGGGTTCCTGTTTCTATGACTCTTTTAAACAATGTGTTCCAGATGCCCACCACCTTCTGGTTGAAAAACCTTTTCTTCCTAATCCTATCCAAAACTCGTGCCTCTTACCTTAACATTGTGTCCCTGGCTAATGATTCCTCCATTAAAGGAGAACGGTTTCTCCCTGTCTAACCTGTCAATGCCTCTCAGAGCTTTGTACACTTCAATCACATTCCCTCCACCCTTCTCTGCTCCCAGGGAAAACAACCCCAACCTATCTCATCTCCCTTCGTTGCTGTATCACCCCATCCCTGGCAATATCAGCTAAGAAACATTCTGTGCTATGTTCTCTTGCTATCTAAACATAACATAAATTAGGCATGTGTATTCCGTTTACTTGAAGATCTCTAATGAGTTTTCTTACTAAATTAAACTAATAAATAAAGTGCAGTGTAATCTCTAGACACATCATACTCATAGAGTGACAGTGCAGAGTCACTGTGACTCCTAGTTATATGATGACCTCCAAGTACTTGGCTAACCTGCACGTTGAACCTCTTAAAGAGACATCACTCTAATGTTCCACATTTTCCAAAATGGAATTAAGATCTTATGGGTTCCAGTACGAACATGTTTAACTGGAGACACAACCCTCTTTCTGACCTTTCTGCTGGTGAAAAGAGTTTCTCCTTGTCTGCTCCATCAAAAAAAAGCCTATAATTTTGATACAACAAGTAAATCTCTCCATAACCTTTTCTGCTCTAAAGAGAATGATCCCAGCTTTTTCCATCTCCCCATTTCTTGAACAAGGTCTTGTCAAATTTGACTGGATGGATCATTTCTGGGAGATCAAAGCTACTCAATGTAACCGCGGAGACACATTCTGCTTTCTTTTTGCTTCTGTTTGTAAGTTCAGCTGCTGCTATCCTCAGTTACCTGGATCCTCCTTGTTTGTTGCTTTGGCATGTCCATCTGTAATTGAAACAGATGATCGTTGCACAATTAGAATAAGTTTGACTGGAAATTTCTCTGCAAATGTGATCTTTGAGGAATCCTGTTCTTGTGTCTATGATTTGAGAGGAGTAGGGAGTTAGTCACATTCCATACTAACAACCTGACAATCGCTGATCACCAGGCACAGGAAAGAGGAAACTGAGACATCAGGCCTCTGCCCTTCCAATTTTCACAAGACATAGAATCCCTACAGTGTGGGAACAGGCCCTTCGGCCCAGCAAGTCCACACCGACCCTCCGAAGAGTAACCCACTCAGACCCATTCCCCTCTTACTCCACATTTATCCTAACTAATGCACCTAATCTACAAGTCCCTGAACGCTATGGGCAATTTAACACGACCAATCCACCTAATCGGCACATCTTTGGACTGTGGGAGGAAACCAGAGCACCCAGAGGAAACCCACACAGACACGGGGAGAATGTGCAAACTCCACACAGACAGTCGCCTGAGGCTGGAATCAAATCCGGGTCCCTGGCGCTGTGAGGCAGCAGTGCTAACTCAGCCAAAGGCACTGACAGCAAAACAACCAGAGTGCACCCACCCGGTGAATGTCCCAGGCTACAGAAAATCTCCACTTATAAAACAGTAAAATTTCTGTGACTGTAATGTAGCATGTGTGTGTAATCTCAGATGCTGTGTGCCCCCTGTAATACAGTACACCATCTCTGTGCCTGCGCTGTGGACTACTTCTTGTGTGTGCTGTGAAACAATGTAATGATTTTCTAAGGAGTGCCAATGGAATCTCATATAGTTTGCCACTCCTCTTGCTCTTTTTTTAATGATAGGAGAGCGCTTCATATTTCTCGAAAGGAATTTCCAGTAAGGGTTTTCTTCAGAAATGCGGAGTGCTTCCAAGCCAACAGTTCACTTGTTGTGCAGAACTGTGGGAAGGCAAACACCGTAATGCCACCTTTCACAGCAGTTAGCTGCAGCATTCAAAAATTTACAGGTCCAGAATCTCAGACTGTCAAATGGTAAATACACAAGGTACGTGTGAGGTTAGAGTGTCTGATGGATAGGGAGTAAGGTCCGAGGGATGTACATTGCCAGTTAGGTAACAGGAGGAAGGATATCAGGGTGTGAGGTGCCAGGTGGGAAGAATGCCAACTGGGTAAAATGCCAAGTAAGTAGGGGTTAGAGTGTCAAGGACAGACACATGGTGGCACAGGGCCAGGTAAGTGAGACAGTGCTGAGTAGATCAGGTGGGTGGAGATCCTGGCAATGGAGGGAGTAGAGGCAGTTCAGGTCAGGTATGGGGATGGGGTTGGGTGGCGGGGGGAGGGGGGGGGTGGAAATGGGTCTAGAAAGAGTGAGAACAAAGTCAGCCTCTAGAGTAGGGATGGGACGTAGGTTCCACAATAGGGGAAGGGTGGATCAGCTCCCAGGAAATTAAATGGGGTGGGGGAGGAGGAGTGATCAGGTACAGATTGGGGAAGGTGCTGGAATAGGCAAAGGGGTTTGGGTCGTGAATGGGAGAAGGGAGGGGTGAGCCTGGAATGAAGGACGGGAGTGCTTTATGAATAATTATTTAATTAATTTCATTAGTGTCTCCAAATTCTCCAGTTTTAATGGAAACTTTCAGACTGACACTGTCCTGTACCTGTAAACGTGTGACACCATAACTCTGTGCCCATAATGTATTATACTATCTTTGTAATGTACATTATCTCTGTGAATGGTGATGCTACATCTGTGCCTGTAAAGCGCAATCCTAGCTCTGTAATATGTGGAATGCATGGCAATATCTCAGTAATTGAGGATGATTTCTCTGTGGTAATGTAATATTGATACTAACCCTGTGACATGTGATATTACTACTCAAATGTAACACTTTTCGGTCTCTGATTAAAGAAAAGTTGTATACTATAAATAGCCTGTATTTTGGCCTGTTGTCCAGTTCTGAAATAGTTTCCATTCATTCTCTGATCATAACTGTCCAATTTGTATTGCAAACACATGTTTAAATCTCTGATCCCCATTCAGCCAGTTAATAATGACAGTTGGTCTCTTACTGCAAGTACGAATGGCACAATAATCCCACTGCACTTTGGGATCACTGGTGTAACACCAGGGCCCATGACTGTCACCATCAGGGTTTCGACAATAGTTTTTTAGAAGACCAGCATTAGGGTGAGTCTGAGGAGTCACTCTATGGGAGAAAGAATATTAGGAAACTGTCAGGGTGTGAGAGAAATTGAGCAAAAATCTCAGTAAAAAAGAGCAAAGTTCAAATTGACATGAATCCCAGTAATGTAGACAATCCCAGAAGTTAAAAATAACCAGTTTAAAAGATAATAATACTTGAGGTGAACAAAGCTAAAAATTAATACTGCTCAAAACACAAGGGCCCTGAGATTAGGAAGTCATTAATCTCAACACAATCTACATAGGTAAGATAAATCTCAACAATATCCATAGTCCCTGCAACTAACACATTCCAAAAATATACATAGTCCATTTAATATACACTTACCCAGTAATATACATGGTCCCAGTGATTAATGCTCATCCCAGTAATATATATATATTATATACATATAGTCTCTGAGATTAACGTTAATTCCAATAAAATACAGTGTCTATGATTATCACTAATCCCAGTAACATATACAGGTACTGTGATTATCACTGATCCCTGTAATATACACATTCCCTGTGATTATCACTGATCCCTGTAATATACACATTCCCTGTGATTATCACTGATCTCTGTAATATACATAGTCCTCGTCATTAACACTAATCCCAGGAATATGCACAGCCTTTGTGCTTCATACTCATCCCAGTTATATTAAACAATAATGTCAGAAATGTTAAAAATCCCAGCTATTAACACCATTATCAGTAATAGATACTATGCTAGTAATTAACATAATTCTCAGTAATATTATACAACAATATCCATGATGAACACTAAGGCTAGTTTGTTACATATGCAGTCCCTGTGATTAACACTGATCTCAGTAATTTAAACAATTGCCCCTGCAATTAATACTAACATCAATGATATACATAGTTCCTGTGCTTAACATTATTCCCAATGACATTCATGTTCCCAGTGATTTATACCATCCCTGTAATAGACAATCCCTGTGACTAACACTCTTCCCGATGATATAAACAAGCAACTGTAATTAATACAATTCCCAGTCCCAGGTTATGTTATAATGTATAAAATCCCCATGATTTGTACATATTCCCAGTTAAATACACAGGCCACGTGATTAACTAAGATGAAGAGAAACTTCTTTATCCTGAATAGTGTGCCTCTGGAATTCTCTGCCACAGAAAGCAGTTGAGGCCAAAACATTAAATGTTTTCAAGAAACAGTTAGACATCATTCTTAGGGGTATGAGAATGAGAATATTTTACTTCAATATAGTTAAATCAATAAGTTTCACTGGGACAATCTTGGACCGAGTCTTAACTTTCTATACAAAAACTAGTAGATTCTGGTCAGAATATATTAGTGTCTCTTTGCAACCATGTCATACACAGATGTTAAAATGTTGAAGAACAGATAAAAATCACAAAACCGCCTTTTTGTAGTTCTGATATTGTTTTAATTTCTTAGAAGTATACCTCATTGGCTTCTCCATCCCTGATTCACCATCATGCAATATGGCTGCATTAGTCACTGTCATTAACTGCCATTTAAAAACATTTTTTAAATTTGGACAACAAAAACTGGTTCATTTATTAACTTGACCTTCATCTGTTCAAAGGCTGCTTAGTACCCTGTTGACCACACCACCATTGTCTGCTTATTAACAAATCTGTTAAAAGTACAAATATTGCACTAATTCTAGGCACAATTTTCTGATAAACCCACATATTCCCAAAAATCTGATGGTTTCTAGTTTAGTTTTAGGAACAGGGAATTCTATCAGTGCCTTCACTTTTGCTGTTCTTGGTTAACACTTGACTTTGCCCTACAACATATCCTGGAGAACTTATCCTGATTTTCACAAATTCACTCTTGCAAGATTTATTATTAAGCCAGATAATAGCTTAAACAGGTCTCCTAGCTGTTTTACCTACTCATTCCGAGGCGTTAGTGTATAATACAATGCTGGATTAATGGTGCTGGAAGAGCACAGCAATTCAGGCAGCATCCAACGAGCAAGTAAATCGACGTTTCCTGATGAAGGGCTTCCAGCACCATTAATCCAGTATTTGCTTTCCAGCATCTGCAGTCATTATTTTTACCTCTATAATACAATGCTGTCCAAATAAATTTGGCACTTTAGTTACGACTTGATTCATAATTCCTTGGAATCTTGTTGGGACACTTTTAAACCCATTCAACATTAATATACCCTATTTTCTGTAACATAGCCTGATATTGCCTTAGCTTTTGATATAAGTAGTATTTGCCAATACCCTTTCAATAATCAATCTTAGAAAAACATGAAGCACTACCAATCATAGCAATACAATCCCTTGCCAAGCGCAGGCCACCCATACCCCTACATTTACCCCTGCCCCTAACACTACGGGCAATTTAGCATGGCCAATTCACCTGACCTGCACATCTTTGGACTGTGGGAGGAAACCGGAGCACCCTGAGGAAATCCACGCAGACACGGGGAGAATGTGCAAACTCCACACAGTCAGTTGCCTGAGGCAGGAATTGAACCCGGGTCTCTGGCGGTGTGAGGCAGCAGTGCTAACCACTGTGCCACCGTGCCTTTGCTTAAGTTCAATCTGTTTTTGAACATGTGTTGAATCTCCATTTCCACCTGAGGTTTTCTTTCCTGGCTTAACCAAGAGGGTGTTGTTTTCTCTATATGGATTCCCCTACAGCCACACCATGTCTGGCTGACATGGTACATTTAAGTCTATGTCTGCAGATTTCCTTGAATTTCCTAATTAACCTTATTCTGTCTTCTTGTTATCCTTTCTCTAGTATGAAAATATGTTGGTTAACTGTCCCAGTATTTCAGTATTAGCCAGTTAAATTGTCAGAGATTCACTTCATGAACTGTTTACTTTTCCTCTACTGTCCATGTCATTCCCAATCCTCTTACGACCTGACATACTTATTCTTTCTTATTTTCTTCCAGCTGTTGATATTGCTTCAACATATTTACATGATGTAATAAATTCTTGTTCTTACAATCAAGAGTTTCTATCAGATCCATCACTTTTCTAACCCTACTCACCACCTTGTAGGGAACACTGAATCTCACATTCAGAAGCTCACATTGTAAAGGTAATAAGCATAACACATCATGGCCTGTTTGAAATGTTCTACTTGTAGCATGCTTGTATGCCCTTTACTCTTTGCCTGTGGAGTTTTCAAATGATCCTGTGCTGTTTTGCATGCTCCCGTGAGTATCTGAAGAAATGTGCACATGTAATCCCAACATTTGGAGTTCATCACTGCGAATTAAAAACTTAACTAATTTTAACTGATCTTTTGATCTCATCACCCAGATTAATTTGAATGGATGAGACCCAGTAGATTTATTTGGGGAATCTCTGGTAGTGAGGAGTAAGAAATCTAATCCTTTGTCCCAAACCTGTGGGTATTAATGAGAATGTAATAATTGTTTTCGGAATCTGCTGGTAACTCTCCAAAGCTCCCTGTGTTTATTGATGACAGGTGGTGGACTTCAACCACATTATACCTAGATTACTGATCATGTCCTGAGAAAGCTTAGATATCACGTTAGAAGCTTGATCTGATTGTATTCGAATTGGGAGCCCATTGTGCATAAAAAAAAACTGAATTAGGTTTTCCTTCACTATTTTAGCTATAACCGCCCTTAAACAAAAAGCTTCCTGAAATTGGATTGTCATATCCATAACTTTAAGGATGTCGTCCTGTATGCATTTTTGATACTGGCCCTACACAATTCTCAAACACTCAAGTAAATGATTCTGCAAAAACATAAATGGGAAGTAAAGGTGCCAGTCAGATTACATTATGACATTTTCCCAACAACTTGATGTTTATAACATAGAAGGGTAGTACCACTTTATGAAGTCTTAGCCAAGTAAAATGCCTGATTATTAATGCTTGAGATTTCTCTATTCTTACACATCCTGCCATAAGAGTTTCATGTGCTATTTACAATATGACAGTATTTGGCTGTACTGGAAATTGGGGTTCTCTTTAAAACAGTTCTTTTAATGCTCCATATTTAGTATTTCCAGCATAGCGTGAGATTTCATTTAACTGTTACAGTTGTGATATAAACAAAAGAGTTTTTGGTCAACACACTACCCTAATACAAAGGCAATGTTTGGGAAAATAAGGAATGAAAACTAACCTTTGGATCGAGGTGGGTAAGACATTATGAATAGCTGCCCATGGTCATTGGCTAAAAGAATTTAGACAGTTGACTGACACAATGTAAGCTACCAGCTCCAAGAAATGGGGTATGTCAGGGGCAGAGGGCAATCCTCACCAGGCAGTCAATATGGGCAGCAGTCCTTGTCAAGGAACTGTCTCCTCCAGGTGGAAAATGAAGAGGAGGAAAAAGACCCAGGGAAGAGCTCCCTAATGCTTCGACTGGCAAGCAGGGTGCTGCCTTCACAAGTTAACAAGAACAAAATCTCCTCTGCTCACAGTCTACTTGTCCTGTGGTCTCAGTAAACCATCCTCAAAAGCCATGCATATACACTTTCTTTGTCGAATTAACTATTGTATGAAATCTAAATTACTGTTACTTAGCAAACTCAATAAACTACCTGAAAATTCCTTACAAATAGTTGACTGTCCATTTGAGGTAACTGTGATCATGATCCCCCAAAATCAACAGGCAGTACCTCAATCTGATCAACAACCATCTATTCTGCAGCCCTAGGTGTGTGAAGATGTCTCCACTTGCTCGTCAGATCTGTGTTTTTACAACACCTTCAGCCTCAGCCTCAGTGTAAGCTGTGTGTGCTCACTTACTTAACTTTTGATCTGCTTTCTGAACCTCAATTAGCAAAGACTTTCGGTGATTTAACCTTCACATCCACCAATCATTATCTCGGAGAAAGTCAACTCCCTCCACAGGCTTTTTGGTTTAACAACAAGAACTACTACCATTTCTCCAGACAACAACTCACATTCCAATTTTACATTTCATAGTGAAACTAGGATGTACTCTTCACTTATTCTATTTACTAACACTTTGGCTTTTATTGCGCTCTGAAGGAAACATTAAATCCTTCAGCAAGAGTTTGAGTAGCTCTTTGGTCTCTCAGTATTGTTATAGGCTTGACGTCATTCAAAGAAAAAGGAGGCAAAAAGTGTTTACATCTCATCTACCACATTTATTTTACCTACACTCTCAGTCTTTGCCTCCAGTTACCTTCTTGCTGAAGTTATAGCTTCAATTTGATCAGTGACATTTTCCTTTCGAATTTTCTTTTTGGAGCTCCTCTTACAAACCCCATCAAATCCCCTGGGCTTCCCCTGTAACTTCCATATCGATGTCCCACTTTATTACAATGAAAACACATAGGACCGTGATTGTCACCTCCAACCTCAGCAGCTTTCTTTCTGATCTGAAGAGGGAATGCACAGGCATTCTTAGCTGTCTTTTTTCACTGTGATCACTTCTCTTCCTTTCACCATCACTAGCCTTTTGAGCTTATGGTGGTGACGGAAAAGAGGGTTATAGTTTTTATTGAGGAGCTCACAATCATTAGCCATTATTCCTTCCTGTCCAGCAACTGTAACCCTCTGGTCTTTATCTTGGGATTTAAGTTCAAAAAAATTTTTTAATTCTCTGAAGTGAATGATCTCTCTGAAAGCTTCATGTGTAGGATTTACTGTCAACACCTATTCTCACCTGTCAAAACAACTTGGTCTTGCCATTCAAATTCAGTGTAAGTTTGCCCAGGCAGTTTCCTGAAATTTTTGCCTGTATGCTTCAGGAACTAAATCATACACTGCCCAGATCGGCCCTTAGTTTTTTATAAACAGCATCATAATCAATTTAAACCTTCTCTGACAGTGAAACTGATCCTTGTGGGCAATGTCCATAGAGTCATAGAGATGTACAGCACGGAAACAAACCCTTCTGTCCAACCCGTTCATGCCAACCAGATATCCCAACCCAATCTAGTCCCACCTGCCAGCACCCGGCCCATATCCCTCTAAACCCTTCCTATTCATATATCCATCTAAATGCCTTTTAAATGTTGTAATTGTACCAGCCTCCACCACTTCCTCTGGCAGCTCATTCCATACACGTACTACCCTCTGCCTGAAAAAGTTGCCCCTTAGGTCCCTTTTATATCTTTCCCCTAAACCCTCTAGTTCTGGACTCCCCGACCCCAGGGAACAGACCCTGTCTATTTATCCTAAACATGCTACTCATGATTTTATAAACCTCTATAAGGTCACCCCTCAGCCTCCGATACTCCAGGGAAAACAGCTCCAGCCTGTTCAGCCTCTCCCTATAGCTCAGATCCTTGAACCCAGGCAAAATCCTTGTAAATTTTCTCTGAACCCTTTCAAGTTTCTCATCTTTCCGATAGGAAGAAGACCATAATTACATGCAATATTCCAACAGTGGCCTAACCAATGTCCTGTACAACTGCGATATGACCTCCCAACTCCTGTACTCAATACTCTGACCAATAAAGGAAAACATATCAAATGCCTTCTTCACTATCCTATCTACCTGCAACTCTACTTTCAAGGAACTATGAACCTGCACTCCAAGGTCTCTTTGTTCAGCAACACTTCCCAGGACCTTACCATTACGTGTATAAGTCCTACTCTGATTTCCTTTAGAAAATACACAGTAAAACACAGTTCCAATGATTTACCCTAATCTTAGTAACATACACAGTCATTGATCTTAACCTAATTACCAGAAATAGACACAATTATATTGATTAACATTACTCGTAGCACTGTACATAGTGCCCTTAATTAAACTAATCTTAGTTAGACATACAAACAATGCTTAAATCTATTTCCAGTAATATACATAGCTCCAGTAATTAACATTATTCCCTGTAGTATACACAGATCTGGTTATTAACCCTAATCTCAGTTACTGTATGTACACAATACCAGTGAATTACACAAATCCCAGTAAAATACACACTCCCATTGATATACACAGTCCCACGATTAAGACTCACTCACATTATTAATGCGCATAGTCCAGTTGAATAATTCTGATTTCAGTTACTGTACAATACTATACACACTCCCAGTGAGTGACACTAATCTCAGTTATATGCGCATTCCTGGTGATTAACACTAACTCCAGTTATCTGCATTGTCCCTGCAATTAACAGTATGCCCAGAAATATACTCACAGTCCATGTGATTAATATGGACCTCCAGTAGCATACATATCCCTGTGATTATCACAAATCCCAATTATAGACACAAATCCTCAGGATCTACACTATTCTTAGACACTAGCATATTGCTTATAATTAATATTAATCTCAGTAATAGGCACAGTGTCTGTGATTAACACTGTACTTTGTAAAATACACACATGGTTCATGTGATTAATATGGCTCCTAATAACATATACAGTTCCTGTGATTAATATTAATCCCAGTGATAGATACAAATCCCTATGGTTTACAGAATCCCAGTTATAGATGAGAATCCCTCCGTTTAACACATTTCTTCATAACAGGCATGATGCTCATGATTAATACTCATCTTAGTAATAGGCATGGTGCCTGTTTTCAATACTAATCTGAGTAATAGCTGTCAGCAATAACCATGGCACCTCTGACTAACACTCATCTCAGTACCGAACACAGTGCCTGGCATTACAGCTAATTTTAGTAACAGTCACAGTTCCTGTGATTAATACTAACCTTAGTAAAAGGCACAGTCCCTCTTATTACTACTGATCTCAGTAATAGCACAACACCTGTGATTAATGCTAATCTCAGTAATAATTTGCTCACAAGTATTAAATGGCATTTTAAAAGTCATAATCTAATAAACAAATCAACAGGGGCTTACTTAAAACAGCAATTGCAACAGAGCAAATTGTTTCCATGTGCACACATAAGCCAGACTGACCAATTGGTCACAGTCATAACATTTTATAAGCACAGTCCTTCAAAACAAAGTCTCTTAAAGGCAACGTACACATAAAGGAGCAAAGGCACATTCTGAACAATATTCTGATCTTAATGGCTGCATCAGGCAGCTTTTGACAGTATGATATTGCCTACCGTGGTCTGTGAGGACTATTGGTGTTCCACATTTGGCAAGGGATTCCCTTCCTGGTTTTACTAACAAATCCTCGGTACGTTGTCCCATTTCCAGTGTAACAATCTGGGATGGAACAAGGGTTAGTGTAAATTAGCATTCTGGCAATTTAGGAACAAATGGAGACTAATATTCTGAGGGCAGCTGCCAATACGTTGTCATTATCAATAGCAAACAGAACAAAAAGAAAGGCTTGGCATTTATCCCTCAGTCAGAGCTTGCTGAGTAAGTGCTGTCTCAATCAGCGAGTACTCACTCTTGCTTGGACAATGCTGCCTCTCTCGGTCAGTAACATCTCTCTCTCTTGGTCAGTTATCTCTCAGTCAGTGTGATCTTTCACAGCCTTTGGTCAGTTCCAATGACGGATTCTTGCTTCAATGCTGTTAGTCAAGTGACATTACCTGACCCCCTTATTGTCCCCATTAGTAACTATTCATTCTCCTAGACTGATTGTTATCCAATCCCAGGTTTTCGCTCTCTTTGGGCTCCACCTCTACCTATTCTTTACTCCTTACCCCCTCCCTTCACCCTATCTTTGACATAAAAACCAACTTTTATCATCTGAGGAAGGGCCAATGGACCCAAAATGTTAACTCTGATTTCTCTCCACAGATGCTGCCAGACCTGCTGAGCTTTTCCAGAAATTTCAGTTTTTGTTGGTGTTGACCTTACCTTCAGGTTCAATGTCATCATTGCAGCGTTCAAGTTGGAAACAGAACGCAGTCCGGACCCCGCGATCTTTTGTGAAACACCATGGGGCTTCGGAACCATCTGGATTTCGGCAGTAATTCTCCTCCAACCCCCTGGAACAACAAATTAAATTCTGGTCTGGAACTTCCACTTCATGAATAGACAAGGCCAGGCCCTCTCAAAGTATCTTGCAGCAAGCAAACTGATTTTGAAGTCTGACCTTGCTGCTTTGTGAGAAACTCAGCAGCCAATTTTCATAAAGTGAAGTCCCATATGTAGCAATGTAATAATCCCTAGACTATCTCATTTTAGAATACTACTTGAGGGTTACAGTCCAAAATATATAGGGGAGAGCTTTCTTA